>NC_138148.1:24144800-24392300 GCF_964199315.1 Orbicella franksi | reverse complement strand
AAATGCTAAAATACGATATTATTTACAATAAAATACTTAATTAAGTTACTATTAAAAATGGTTACAAATAATAAACTGGACTTACAATTTCAAACATACTACGAATAATAAGAGTTAAAAAATTCCATTAGTTTTCTGAGAGTTAAGAATAGTATTACATAATTTAGCCTTAAACGATTTAACGGACTTCTCTGTTTTTAAAGACCGGGGTAAACTGTTCCAATCTTTAATAGTTCTGACGGCGAAAGTGCGTCCTCCCTCAGAGGCGTTTCTGTGAGAGGGGCATAACAAATTTAAATTACAATTTCTAGTACTTCTCGAATGGACGTCAGAGTTCTTCCTTAAAGATGTGTTCATGTATTCAGGTAAAGTTCTGTTTATCCTTTTGTAGGCCAGTGCACATCGATTTATATAAGCTTCTTTGTAAAAGGGGATCCAGTTTAGCTTATTAAATAAAGTGACAGTTCGACTAGTACGTTGTGCTGCAAGAATAATACGTGCAGCCCGTTTTTGCATACGGAGAACTCTCTCGAGTGCCTCTTTGTTACACGATGTCCATACTGTGCTTGCATACATGAAGAGTGGTTTGATTACCGCGTTATAGTAGATCAATTTTTGATTCTTTTTCAAGTAGCAGCTTATATGGCGTAGAAGACCAATTCGTTTTGAAAGTTTGTTACATAGTTCGTCAACATGTGCTTCGTAAGTTAGGTTCTCGTCGATTATCACTCCAAAGAAGTTTATGGCTACCAACTTGTTCAATTTCTGCATTTTGCATCCTAGCTTCAAATTTTCCTGCGTCATGGGTTATACGTCTGCGCAGACGCTTTCCCGTAGCCAACAACGCTTTGGTTTTCTTGGTATTTATAAACATTTTGTTTTCACTAGCCCATTTCTCAACTTCTGTCAAGTCCTTTGTTAATGATTTGTTTAGTGCAGGAATAGCTTTCCAGTCTGAGCTTAAAGACAAGGTGGTATCGTCTGCATAGATATCCATAGTTGACTTGTGAACGTTTAGAGGCATGTCATTGACAAACAGGAGGAAAAGCACCGGTCCCAATATTGATCCTTGGGGAATGCCCTGTCTGATAGTCAGCTGTTCAGATGTGGTTTTCCCTAATGTAATAAATTGCTTTCTCTGAGACAGGTACGATTGAAACCAGGCAACAGACGGAGGGCTTGCACCGTAAATAGACAACTTTTTTAGAAGAAGTTCGTGATTTATAACATCAAAAGCTTTACGAAAATCTATAAATACCAGACCGGTCACTTCGTCATTGTAATCATTTAGTCGCCAGATCACAGATACATAGAAACAGAGAATACAGTGAATTGTGGCAACACAACAGAAGCTAACAGACTAGTACATGCTTTGCTTTATCTTTGTTTGCTTTTGATGGCAACAATGTTTACATTAGCCTGATCTCAGAAAAATACTCATGCAATCAGATTTAACAAAAGTAACCGAAAAGGACTTAATTTGCTGTAGAATGTGGATTGCCTCTCAAAGATAGACTTTCTTTTTTTCGAGCTCAGGGAATTTTATTTCCCAATTCAAGTAGATATACTGACACATGTAACAGAAACAAATGTCATGCCACACACCTACATTTACAGGAAGGTTGCTGTTTCTCCTGTAAGGAAATTACTTTGAGTGCATTCCAAGTTTGAAAATGAATTTAATAAGCATGGAAAGAAACAAAATGTGGCAAAATATACCTCACACACTTTGCTCTCAACTGTCGACTTCCTGCATAAAATGTATCGGTTTTATTAAGCTGTCTGTAAATAATGTGAATATCTTAGAATTTATATAATTAATTTAACTCCTTAGCTATGCAGATAAACATCTCTTAAGGTTTTTAGGGTTGAAAAACAAACAAATTGGCATCACTGATACCATCAAACAATTTGAACTGGCTCCTTAAACAGCAGCATATGGTCACAGAGTGCACAGAGTGCTCCAATTAACTTGGATTGTCACGTACTTCGGAGGAATGTGATCACAAATATTTCACAGAAGCCAAAATTTTTTTCATCAGAAACATAGCACTATGATAGGGTTTTACTGTGACTACATGTTTGTCGACATGCATTGTTGCCCATTGGAGATATTTGCAATTTAAAAAGCCTAATTTGCAGTTTCTTAAAATTGTTGTGTGACATGGTTAATTGTCAAATATTCTACATTGGCGAGAATAATTTCAAATGACTCCAATGTTGGACCTTTCATTGCTTTTAAGGTTCAAAGAATTGGTGGGTGAAATAAAGATTAAAATCACCTGCATTTTGTTAGTGTGAGGAATCTTTGTTGGAAGTACAATTTTAGAGCTAATTTCGGGGTTTTATCCCTGGGATTTGATGTGAAAGACCTATTACCCCAGGGATTGACCAGGAGCCCAAACTACTTTGGACTCTTGAATAACTTAATGACCTTAATCATCTGTGAAAGTTTGAGAGAAATTGGTGAGATAGTATGTGTCATGCCTGCCTGGTCCTCCTGTGGACAGACTCTTAAATATCTTCTCAAAAAACACTCATTTCTAGCAACACCAAATGTCAAAAACAAATGTTGAACTTTGCATGAATCACTTGAAAGTACTGGTAAAATGAAACTGATGATGAAATTTTACCTGTGTTTGCACAATTTCTCTGAACTTTGAAAATTGTATCTCTCATTCCCAAGGGAAATTGTTTTCAGTGTTATTTCAGGCAGCTATTTATATCTTTAGCTTTGAGAAAATGTAAAAAGGACTGTAAAATATTTAAATTATTCTGGTACCAGATTTTCATCCACTAAGAACTGAAATTGCTCGATTTTCTATCCAATTTTGTCTTAATACTTTTAAATCCTTTTTTTGGAAACATGTATAAGATTTGCTTTTTAAGGTTGACATCGGTTAAATTTCAGTTCAGACCAACTTATGGACGTAAAATGATGACGCGTTATATCTGAAGCAAAGGCTTAAGTCTCAGCGGCAGTCAGGCAACAAAATCACTAAGATGTGTTAACCCAGTCAGTCATGAAGGAAGAAGGGAAGACACCGTGTGGAGACAGAATCTGGTTCCATATTATGCTCCTTACTATGGCAACAAGTTGCACTGTGATCAGAACGAGAAGCTGGTAATGTATGGATATACTCTTTATGTCATGAGTGGTGGGTGCAGCTCAACAATCATCAAACTATTTTCCATGCCAAGAAAAAATGCTGCGATAATCTACTCGCATTTTAGGTAAGTCTTAGGTATATACCTAAATACTACCACTTTTCCTCCTCTTGAGGTACCTTAGAAATTACAATGTGCACATGATACTTTGTCAGTTAGGCCTCTCTGGCCAGCCAGGTAAAGGTACACAACTCGTCTGTCGGATGAGTTTTCAGATCCCATTAACAACAGCACAGATTGTGCTATGCACAAAGTCATTTTTTTTGTATTTTTTCTCTATAAATGTTCAATTGTTACAACATTCGCTGAAGCGTCAACGGTATAAATGGAGACGTCCCACTGCAACTGGCTTTTTACCTTTAAAAACACAACCAACAAAGTAACTACAAGATGTTTAAAAAGCGCTGAATACTATGTGATATAGAGTACTTTTTTCCAACAATATCTGCTCAGCTTAATGGTTTATCACTCACGCATATTTTGCACATCGGAATTATGTTTCTTTCTAATAGGCCTTTGAAATTCTTGCTAGTGGCAAGTATTAATTAAAATGTTATATTTTACCAAATCCTCACGAATCATTGTAAGAATTATTTTTACTCTAATCATTAAGCTACACTTATGATTTTTGAAAAAAAAAACGCTTAAAACGAAAATTTCATAATTATTGTAATTACTATCGTTCCTCTCCGCATAGCCATCATGAGCCATGGATATTCCTATGGACAAACCACAGACACCAGATCTAAAACCAACAAAATCTTTCTTACATCTTCATGCCAGGGACATCCATCTGCAAGAGGGTATTCAGGACATGGTTAGAGTAGATCATGGCGCAGAATCTTACCTACTGTTGTTTGTCCAGAATCTTCTTAGGGATGAGAGAGGGAATGTAACCTGTGAACCTTACTTACAGACACGTTCTTGGCAGGTACGTCATAATAATACCGGTAGGATAGTTTACATACTATGGTGGAACGTCGTGAATACGAGCACGTTTGGGTCATACAGTTGAGGTCGTATTAAAGGGGTTTTTAAAATAAGAAACTGACCCACTAAGAGCTTTCTTTAGGTCAAAAAGAGGTGGCCTTATTATAATAAGCTGTTCGCATTAATGGGGTGGTTGTAAGGCGGGATTCCACTGTACTAGTGCATGACAACGCAACAGACGGTACAAAACTCAGCTATTATTATTCCACTATTTAATAGTTATTTCACCATATACACCTTTTCGGATTACTGCAACTCAAACACCATATCTGTACTATTTGGGCCAGCACATACCTATGTAGTTTGTCTAGGGAAGCATTCCCAAGGGTTTATTGGTATAGCACACGGTTATAGTAACACTTGCGCAGTAAAGGAGTAAACTGGTCAGTTAAAGCAAGATGCTTGGTTATGATGATAGGTATGCTCGTGTGTAAAACTTGAAAGGATTGTTTGGCATTCCCTTCCTTTGTCTAGAATCTGCCTGCAGAGCATAAATGGCCAGAGGTTAATCGACGTGTCATTTACCCAATAAAAGAAATGCTTGTGAGAATGGAAAATGGCTTGCTGATAGACATGCATGACCCAGTTGTCCGATTCTGTGTATCATTCATTACTAGCACGCTTGACAAAACTGTTCTGGATCAACGTTTACAACAAAGAATTAAAACAAGTAAAGTGATGCAAATAATTTTGTGAGCGTCTTAAACTTTATTAAATTCCACACATGGAAATTTATTCCCATATCGATCATGCAAGGGAGACTTGAGTTACAGAGAATCTAAATTTGCGGAATGAATAACAAAAGTACGGAAAATTGCGCGATTTCTGAGAGAAAAAAATTGTCATAGTTTACATTGACGTGGTAGTGTTAGATCAGTGTTGTTGTGCAAAGAACATCGTTGCATGTTTGTGGAATTCTTTCATGAATTAGACGAGATGTTATGAAGGAGTGATATGCATCTACACAGCACTATAATCCTGTAATACATCAGCAGTTTAGAGAAGGAAAGATTCAAGTTGTGATGCTACTACCACTGAAGGCCACAAGGCAAACCAAAGAAAGTTATTTCAAGCTGCTAAGCACGAAATTATGAGAAAATGGCAAGCTCCTGGTATGTGAGCTCTGAAAAAGGTGCAAAAACTTTCCTAAAAGCAAAAATAGCACTGTTTGAGGTTCTCAGCCAACCACGCTTTAACACAGTAGTATCTTGTGCAATTGTGGCTTGTGCAAAGCGTGAGCTAAAGGCAGCCATATTCAAAACAGGCAGAAGACTGGTCTGGTGGCAAGATCAGTTTAAAGACTTCAAAGAAGATCAGTCTCTGAAGACAGTATCGTATTTCAGTGGCCAAATAAACTTGTAAGTCTTTCCTATGCTTTCTTGTCAAAATCTTGCCCAAAAATCCACCAGCACGTAAAGAGTTTCTTCGCAAAACAACACTCTAACTGCGACTCCTATTTCTCAGAAATCACGAGATTTTACATACTTTTGTGACTCTGTTACCAAATTTGGATAAGGTGTGACAAAAGCCTTTTTTTGCATGATCCATATAAAAATAAGTTTTATGTGTGGAATTTAGTAGAGTTTAAGACAATCACAAAATTAGTCGTGTCACTTTGTTTGTTTTAATGTTTTGTGGGAAAATGTTGATCCAGAACAGTTTTGTCCAGCATACTATGAATGTAGTTGAGATCAGACTGAAGAGAACGATAGCATCATGGAATTCACATTCCATCAAAGGTTTGTATGGAGTTAGAAGTATTTTTAAAACAGTTGTTTGTGATTGTAAGGCTTGGATAAATTATTCTGGCATGATTGCAACCATACTTCTGTAATACCGCTAAGCCTCTTTACACCAATTTACACCAATCATAAAGAGGTTTTTATTTTTATTGTATGAAACTTTTGGTTACGATTTTGGCTGAACAATAAATCAAAATAAATAAATAAGTCAAATCTCTTTGGAAGCGATAAGTGTTACAAACCGAGCCTTTGGGGGGGGGGTTTCAATGTGGTTTACTGTGTAGCGTATAATGATGGTTTTCTTGGTATTGTAACAGTATAAACATCAAAACACTAACTGACTAACGTATAAAGAAAGATTGATTTTTTAGCATATGCAGTACGTAACACCTAACGGTAATCCCTAAGTAATCCTTATAATTTAAGTCCATCCACACTTCAATAAGTTCTTGGATAAAATCATCTTTTATATAAAGTTTTCTGGCATCTTTTGGTGCCAAATTACCAAGAAAAACTAATTTCCTGCCTACCTTAGATAAATGAAAATCAAAAAAGCACTTCCATTTGGATTTGCAGTCATTTGAAATATACTTAAGCATCCATGAAATTTTCAAGGCTTTATTAAATTGTATTATGTCTAGCATCTTTTGTCCTCTATCTTGGTAATCTGCTATCTTTTCAGTCTGCTTAATTTTGTTGCCTTTGTTATCCCAAAGAGATTTAAAATGAAGATTGTTTGTTTCTTTCAGAGATTTTGAACGCGACGATGAGGACAGAATATAAACAAATTGTGATGCAGCTGGAGCCTTAATAACTATGATTTTACCGATTAAAGTTAATCTCTTGTTTCTCCAATCATTTAAGATATCCTCTACCTCATGAACCTTCCCTTGGTAGTTCTTCACAGTCAATGTAGAACCAAACACCTAAAGCCTTGACCTCGCCATCCACCCATTTAAGATTTTTATCAGAGCGAATAATCTGGTTTGATCCTTTCTTGCAGCCGATCCAAAGACCTTCAGACTTTTTCACCATTCACTTGCAAGCCTGAAACCTCACCAAATTTTTCTAATATAGCAAAGGAGTGCTCAAACGATTTTTGAGTGCCATCCAAAATCAGAGTGGTGTCATCTGCATATTGACTAAGCTTACATCCAGTGCTGCCTACTGTGATTCCTTTAACCTCATTTTCTGTATGGATGGTGGTAGCTAACAGCTCTGCATACAAGATAAAAATGTAAGCGGACAACCCCCGCCTTACACGTCAACTTAATTCAAAGAAACCGGCTGACCAACATTATTTATAACACAGCTCAAGATATCATGGTAAAACAAAGAAGAGCCAAAACCAAAATGATGGAGCGTTTTTTCAACAAAAGCCCATTCAATAGTATTGAAGGCTTTCTCAAAGTCAACAAAGAGTAGTAACCCGGGAATATTCTTTGATTCTGTGTATGAGATGACATTGTTAATCAAGCAAATGTTTTCTACAATAGAAGGTCATTTCAAGAAACCTGTTTAGTCGTTGTCTACTAAATTTTGCAAAACAGCCTTGAGACGTGAAGCAATGGCGTTGGATGCAATTTTAGTCACAGTTTAATGAAGTTATTGGTCCCCAGTTTTTCAGTTCTTGTAGTGCCTTGTCTTTCTTGGGGATCAATGAAATGATGCCTCTTCTTTGGGTTAAAGCAAGCTTACCCTTCTGATGGCTTTTGTTAAGACGACATATAAGAAAAGGAAGACATCCTTCCAAAACACTTTATAAAATTCAGCAGGAAGGCCGTCTGTTCCAGGCGATTTACTGGGTTCCATTGTTTTTAATGCCTCTAAGCATTCTTTTTCAGACAATAGTCCTTTGCATTTTTTCTCATAGATATCATTAAGTGAAGGGTGTTCCTGGCTGAACAAGTTGTCAGAACATGATGTCACTGTGGGTTTTTTTGAAGAGCAAAGCCGACTATAAAAAGAATTGCATTCTTTTAAAATATTTGGGTCGTTTGTAGCATATGAACCATTGCTCGTCTTAATCTGCATTATTGTACTCCTCTTACAGTGTCTTTTCTAAATTCAATAAATATTTGCTATTTTTCTCCCCTTCATTGTACCATCTAGCCTTAGATCTAATTATGGTGCCTTGTGTTTTACACTGTATAATATTTTCTAATTCATTTTTCTTCCACCTTATTTATTCCTCAAGGACATCTTTATTATTTTCCCCCTGTTCCAGATGTCCTTCTAGGGTGGCTAGTGCACTTTCAATACTAGCCTCTTCATTTGTCATCTTCTTCACTTTGACTTTGGAATATTTCATTGAGGCATCTCTAATTTTAAGTTTTATCATTTCCCACAGTAACACTTCATTGACTTCTTCATTGCTTTTGTATTCACTGGCTATTTTGGCTATTATTGACTCTATAGCATTTACGTAATCAACTTCCCTCAAAAGTGCGGAATTAAATTTCCAGAAATTGGGTCCTCTGGGATTGGAATGGTAATTGATGTCAATTTTACATAAAGAGTGGTCTGTTTTGTACCCTGGAAGAATATCAGCATTTGAAATTCTTCCAGCAATGCTTAAACTAACCAAAAAGAAATGGTGGCAATGCTCTTCTGATCTATTCCGTCTCCAAGTATATCTTTTTGCGTTAGGCTTTAAATCTCTCCATATGTCGGTAAAATCCAAATTCTCCTGAATATATTTGAGCTCTTTAGGAGAATTCCATTCTGTCATTGGTTTCCTTCCTGTTTTGTCTTTTGAGACATCCAAAACAAGGTTGAAATCTCCGACAATAATAATTTCATCGCATTTAAAGGACAGCGTTTGTTCGCTCACATTTTTGAAGAAAGCTGGATCATCTGTGTTTGGAGCAAAAATGTTGGAAAGAGTCAAGGTCAGCTCTCCAACTTCCAAATCATCAATGATGTATCTGCCCTCTTTTACAAAGCTGCCTTGAAATTTTAAAAGAAAAGTTGTTATTGAAAAGAATAACGACACCTACTTTGTAACTCGCCAAACTACAGAATAAAGCTGTGTAACCCCATTCAGCATCCCAAACCTCAAAAGACTTTTCCATACAATGAGCTTCTTGCACCATGTAAATAGAACATTTTTTCTTTTTGAGCCACTGGAATACTTCTCTTCTTTTTTTTCATTATTAAACAAGCCTCAAACATTGAGTGAAGATATGGTTATTTTAGACATCTAAAAATAAAACAACTTGGTAAATGTGACCAGGTACTCCGATGTTTGCATAAGCTATTTGTAAGAGCGTTAGCCCTTTCACGTAACTTACCCAACTAATATAAACAAAAGACAAGAAGAAACGAATACTTACATTAATCAAGGAAAACATAAAAATATACTTAGTTTGGGTCTGGCTTCAGTAAAGGCTTCAGTAAAGACACATGTAAATGATCAAGGTTGCAACAAGCCTGTCTTGGGTTACTTGAGGCACTGCATTTATGTTGTCCCTGGATATTATACCTTTGGTCTGTATCTTCTGCCGTTTATGTACAGTTTATCATAAACCAGTTATGTGTCTTGTCCCTTCTTCTTTGCTGCTTTCATCACTTTGACTAAACCCTTCCGTATTTCAACGATCTCTCAGAAAATCTTGTGAAATATCATAATTTGTTTCCACCAATGTACGGACACTTGATAGTATGCACTTTTTTGTGAAAGCTAAATTTAGCAATGATTGGAAGTGGTTTGTTGCCTCTCTGATCTTGCCAAGGAGATGTGCCTGTTTAATTAGTATTTCATTAGTTTCTTCTTCTGCCATGTCTAGGTTTTGTTCCAAGAAGGTGTATAGCAGAGTTTCTGTTGTGGCACTGGATTCTTGCACTTCGGGAATGTTGTAGAAAATAAGATTATTCTGTCTGCTATGGCTTTCTAGTTTTATAGCGTGTTCCTTCTCAACAATAGCAACTTGTGTTAATTTATTTACATCTTCTGGGAGCTGTGATAGCATCTTCTGTTGGGTGTCCACTGTCTGTGTCCACAGAATTTTCTTTCTCCATTAGGTGTTATAATAAAGTGTATTATCATTTGTCACACGATGTGGTCACTTTAGATGTAGATCGCAACGTTTCAACTGCTTACTGCTAGTCTTCTTCAGGCGATAAGGTTGACTGATTGCACGGTATCATTTATATCACAAAGGTCGGCTGTGATTGGTGCATTTCGATCCTCCTATTGTTCCATTGTTCCGACGAGTAGCTGTTCCCTCAGTGGTCTGCTGTTGTACCGTTCTCCTGTTGTTGTGTTTTTTGATTGTGGGCATCCATGCTTCAGGAATTTCAATTCCACTATCCCTGTTGATGTTATTAGGGTGAAGTCTTATGTGAATAGCTTCCTTGACCCTACGTGTGTACCGTTGAGGATCTTGATCAATAAACTTGACCTCATTCCAGATAGGATAGTGGCCGGTCTCGTGGGTGTGTTCAGAAACACCGGAGGTCTGGGTACGGGCGAGTCATATATCCTTGTCATGTTCTTTGATCCTCTCCTGCATAGATCTCCCTGTTTCTCCAATGTAGACTTTGCCACACTCACAGGGAATCCTGTAGACAACACCATCTTGTTTAGCCGGGTTGATGGTGTCCTTTGGTCACACTAAGTGTGACCGAAGTGTCATGTCGGACTTGAAGACAGTGCGAATGCCTTGTTGTTCTAGGCAGCGGTGGAGAGACTTTGAAACTCCTTGGACATAAGGTAAAACGGCGGTAGATTTCAATTCTGCGACGGGCTCTCTTCTTGGGGTTGTTCGCGCCTTTGTGATCTGCTGCACAAATGAGGAGGAATATCCGTTACAAACAAGTACAGATGACAGATGTTTCTCCTCTCCAGTGATTACTGATGGTTTGGTCACGAGACGTTTAGCCCAGTTGTACAGACACTTCACAATACCGCACTTTACTGACTGAGGGTGGTGAGAATCATACGCTAGGTACTGATCAGTATGTGTTGGTTTCCTGTAGACACTGGTGGTAAGGCGGCCATCAGGAGAGCCCGTCACGAAATTTAAATCCACCGCCGTTTTACCTTATGTCCAAGGAGTTTCGGAGTCTCTCCGCCACTGCCTAGAACAACAAGGCATTCGCACTGTCTTCAAGTCCGACACGACACTTCGGTCACACTTAGTGCGACCAAAGGACACCGTCAACCCGGCTAAACAAGATGGTGTTGTCTACAGGATTCCCTGTGAGTGCGGCAAAGTCTGCATCGGAGAAACAGGGAGATCTATGCAGGAGAGGATCAAAGAACATGACAGGGATATACGACTCACCCGTACCCAGACCTCTGCCATTTCTGAACACACCCATGAGACCGGCCATTATTCTATCTGGAATGAGGTCAAATTTATTGATCGAGATACTCACTGGTACACACGTAGGGTCAAGGAAGCTATTCACATAAGACTTCACCCTAATAACATCAACAGGGATAGTGGAATTGAAATTCCTGAAGCATGGATGTACACGATCAAAAAACACAACAGGAGAACGGTACAACAGCAGACCACTGAGGGAATAGCTACTCATCGGAACAATGGAACAATAGGAGAATCGAAATGCACCAATCACAGCCGACCTTTGTGATATAAATGATACCGTGTAATCAGTCGAAACATCGCGATCTACATCTTAAGTGACTACATCGTGTGACAAACAATAATACACTTTATTATTGCATCTACCACGATGAATAACAACAACCTTTTCCTCCATTAGGTGTTGTTTTCCCCTGAGCTCTTCGATTTCCTTTATTCCAGCTAAAGTGAGGTCCAGTTTACTGTTTATTTCTGCGAGCGTCGCTGCCATGTCGTTGGACGGATTAGATTCTTCTGAATTTGAAGGTTCATCATGTCTGAGAGCCTCTCATTACTCTTGACTTGTTTCCGTGTCATTCCCTCTTTATCTGGCATTGTGTCTAAATGTATAAAGCCATCTTTCTACACCATTTGATGTAGTGGTCACAGAGCTCAAAAATAACGTCCGTACACCTCAACAGCTCTTCCCAATTCTTCTTCAGATTATTACTTGAGTTAAAATTTAATTTAAAAACAGTGTTGCACCCACGCAACATTATGGCAGACCTAGTGTCTTTAATGCTCGTCAGCATTCAATTGTCAAAGCTGAAATTGATAGACTCCTCGCTAAAGTGGTCATTATCCAGGCGACACAGGAACCAGAGGACTTTATTTCCACAATATTTTTACGACCGAAAAAAGATGGCACACACCGTAGCATTCTAAATCTCAAAGCGTTTAACAAATTTATAGCTTACAATCATTTTAAAATGGATACACTAGAGGCCACTGTAAACATGACAAGGTCAGGTTGTTTTATAGCTTCGGTGGACTTAAAAGACGCGTATTATACCATTCCTATCCACCCATCTCACCAAAAATACTTAAAGTGCTGTTTTGACAGTGTTTTTTCAAATATACCTGTCTGCCTAACTAGTGCCCTGCACATATTTATTAAACTATCGAAACCTGTGTATGCCACACTTAGGAGTGTGGGACATCTCAATTCAGGGTATATTGATGATTCTTATCTGCAAGGCAACACCTCAGCTCAATGTCTTAAAAATGTGATTGACACCATCACCATGTTTACCAAATTAGGGTTTCACATCCATCCAGAGATATCAGTTTTCATGTCATCCCAGAAATTAACTTTCTTATGGTTTGTATTGGATTCTATCGCTATGACAGTTACACTTACTGGGGAAAAAGTTCAATGGATTCTGTTTGCACTATGCTCTTACAAACACAACTGCCAACAATTAGACAGGTCGCAGAGGTTATCGGGTATTCTACTGTCCAATTTTCCTGGTGCTCAGTACAGACCTCTACACCACCGCCACCTTGAATGGGATAAATATCTCGCACTCATAGCAAACAAGGGTGATTACATGGGAAAAATGCACTTATCCCCTCCCACTTTCACAGAAATTCAGTGGTGGTGCAATAATGCCATAACTCTCAAACAAGATATCCACTACGACCACCCCAGTATCACAATTCAGTCAGACGCATCAACATTGGGCTGGAAAGCGGTTTTTGGCACTCAGGAAATGGGGCGAGATGAACCTCTTTGGAAGCTGGATATCATATAAGTATATTGCAATTACTTGCAGCCTTTTTTGCATTAAAGTGTTTTTGTAGCCATGTGAACAACTGCCACATCCAAATTTAGATCACAGGGCATACTAATTGCTCTGTTTTGGCCAACCCAAATGTGGTTTCCATTACTCCTACAACATTTGTGCGACCAGCCCTGGATTCTGCCCCTACGCCCAGACCTTCTTCAACACCCCTCTCACAGAAGCCCACATCCCCTACACAGAAATCTTCATCTGTTACAACTTTCCAGAGGAGGTTAAAGAAATTCTCATGGCAACTTGGAGGAAAGGCACTCAAAAACAGTATACCACATACATTAAAAAATGGATGGCATTCTGTCATGTAAGACAAATTAATTGTTATTGACCACCACCGAGTGACACCCTTCAATTCCTCAAGGGGCTTTTTAATCAAGGGCTTACCTACTCTAACCTTAATAAAGCTTCCTCTACCTTAGCTACCATTGTTGTGATAGATGGGGAAAGCTTTGGTAGCAATCACATTGTTACCCAGTTTATGAAAGGGGTATTTGAATCGTGTAGACCCAAACCTAAATATGACAAAATTTGGGATGTTTCAGTGGTTTTGAAACATTTATCTTCTTTATACCCCAATGAAAAATTGTATTTAAAGGATTTAATGCACAAGTTACTTATGCTAATTTTACTGGTTTCGAGTCAACAAGAGCAATCAATACGCTACTTAGATCTACAACATCTTACCATGGAAGAGGATAATTCTTTCTTCGACGTTGCTGAGCATATTAAGACCAGTACTCCCCGAAGCCCATATATGAGGATTGACATTGCTGCCTATGGGCCAGACAGATCAATTTGCTCCCTGACTTGTCTGAAAGCATACATCAACAAGACCAAGAACTTGCATAATAACGAAACAAAATTGTTTATTAGTTATGTTAGACCCCATAAGCCTGTATCTAGGGACACAATTTCAATGTGGACTAAGGAAACTCTGACTTTGTGGGATTGATACCAAGGTGTTCACAACACACAGGACTAGGTCAGCATCTGTTTCCAAAGCAGATGAAAAGGATGTCCCTGTCCATCAGATCATGGCTAAGGCAGGCTGAAAGTCTGCCGAGATCTTCCATAAATATTACAATAAACCTGTTATTCAAGGAAACAGACTAGCTTCTGCTATCCTCAACCAGTGAAAACTTCGCAATGTTTCTTGTATATTACATGTACTATTTTTGCTTATTTTGTTGCTGTTAGACCATAAATTACAAACATATTTATCATTGCTTATGCTCAATCTCTTGCTTTTGTATGGATTTCATTCCTCCTGTTTGAGTGCATGTCGTATGGATGCATCAATCCTTTAATGTCTCATGGGATCTCTGCCTTCTGGTGATGTGACAGAATTGAAAAATTAAATGAGACTTACCTGTAAGTTGAAGTTTGATTGAAATTCTATCACATCACATCAGAAGACAAGAGATAAGATGCCCTCCACTATCTACACTTACCCTCTCTGAGGCAAGTTGGTTGCCAGTCTTTTTCTAGTTTGGCTTTTTCGGCCAGCATACTATTTTTTGGTGCACCCAGTATGTGGCTTTTAACTATGACTTGCGCAAGCACCGTGCTATCTCATGTGATCTCTCGCCTTCTGATGTCATGTGATAGAATCTCAATCAAACCTCAACTTATAGGTAAGTCTCGTTTAATTTTTCAATTCTCCTGCTCATTCACCTATCTTTCTGCTACAGCAAAAGTGTTTATCCAAGGTGAACGCTTTTGCTGCTTATAATAAGCCATTTGAACCCTTTCCTGCCCGAGACCCACTTTAGTGGGTCCCGATATGGCCCATACTTCAACTCGCTCCCAGTAGACATAAATGCGTATAGGGGGATTTAAGCATTGCCACAGGGTACATATTTGAAACAAGCTTTCAATCAATTTGAAGCAAGAGAAGGTTGGCGAGGATTTTGCACAAGTTCACAAGTTTGTTTTCAAATTTTTGCTTTCAAAATGGCGTTGGCGAGCACCTCTCATGCTGAAGATGAACAAGAATTGATTTTTTCCTCTTCTGGAGATGAAATTAGCGATTTTCAAGGCTTCGATATTGATGAAATGCCCTTGAGTTTCATAGCACGTGGAAATGAACAACGTGAGTCTGACAGCGACCAAGATATGGATGATTTCCTTGATGAAAGTAGTGATGAAGATGATTCAGCTAGCGAGTCAGCTGATGAGATCGTTGAAGATTGGAGCAGTATTCTTACTCCTCAAACAGCGATTGCATTTGAAGAGCACATTGGTCTCGTTAGAAACCTGCCTCCAGATAAGAAAGCTATTGATTTCTTTGAATTATATTTTACCGAACGGTTGTACCGCCTAATTGTACGCGAGACGAATCGTTACGCTGGGCAAGCACAACGACGGTTAGCAAAGCCGCTTGGATGGATCGAACTAACCATCAATAAGTTGCGTATGTGGCTTGGACTTTATTTTGCAATGGGGATTGTGCAAAAGCCTTCTCTTCAGTCCTACTGGGAAAAAGATCAGGTAACTGTAACCCCTAGTTTTGGAAATATTATGTCCAGCAACAGATTTATGAACATATTGCGTTTTATACATTTTGTTGACAACGAAAGTGAGGTACCATGCAATCCTGCCCAACATGACTGCCTTTTCAAAATTCATAGTGTTCTTGATGAACTACAACGACAGTTTAGGCAGAATTACATTCCAGCTAGAGAGGTTTCAATTGACCAGACAATGGTGAAGTTCAAAGGGAGGAAGTTTTTTCGCCAATTTCTCCCCAGTAAGCCAATACGATTTGGTTTCAAACTGTTTACCGTTGCTGAATCTCACACAGGCTACATCTGTGATTTTGAAGTGTATACTGGTCGTAAAGGGGAGGCAGAACTAAATCAAACCTGAAATGTAGTTCTTCGACTGATGGGACCTGTAATGACTTGGTCTTGTTTTAGGAATGATTTGAATAGAGACATTTAAGAAGTGGACATTTCAGTGTTTCATTTATGACGCGTGCCGCTGATCATGCATTCTGCAGTCGCGGTAAATATCAAGTTTCAAAAGCACATGGTCTGCTTTTGAGTTCGTTTTAGTGTGTTCGAAGTTCATTGTTAGTGTCGAGCAGGATTTCATTTCTTATTAGCGGAACAAGGCATGAAAAACTTGTAAGTATCGATCGGTTTTCATTTAGCTTTCTTATCCTTTGTGATTCAGTTGTTATTTTGGTTTACTTAGCGGATTTACGCATTTGATTTCAGTGAATCGTTGTTCATGTAATAAAAGACGTTTGCAGTTCAGCGCATCTCTAGTTTTACTTGTTGCCACTTTCCTGTAGTCAACATTGGGTTCCTACATTATTCAAAGTTTTTCTATGGCGTCGCAAGATCACGAGATGCCAGATGGAGCAAAAGGTACGTCGCTCCAACAAGTTCAAGAGGAAATATCGTCAAGCGAAGATCCTCGCGTTGAAACAACAGCTAATTATGTTCCACCATCCGAAACTGCGGGTTTAGAAAGTAATCTTACCTCGAGGCAGAGGGTTCCGTCAAAAGTTATGGATTCGGAGGAAGTTCGAATCGAAAGAGCTATTGATTTAAAGGCAAAAAGAGCGGGACATTTGGGGTACGTGAGAAGGAGGTTGAAATTTGTACAAGGACTTCTGTCTGAACATGCGAGCGAACACAAAGTGATGAAAGGTGTCGAAGATTACGAGCGTGCATTCCACAAGTTTGTAGACTCCCATGAAACCTACTTAAGTTTTGAAGATAATGAACGAATGAGAACTATGGCGAACAAAAGTTACGAGAATGAAAAAGAGTGCAAATTCCGCCTCGAGGTAGAGCTCAGCGCGTGGAAATATAAGGCTAAAAACGACACGAAAGGAAGGTCCAAGTCTGATCGCAAATCACATCGGTCGAGTAAAACCGGGAAGAGTTCCCGTACCAGTTCGAGTAGCGTAAGAGAGAAGCGAAGATTGCTTGAAGAAGCACGGCTGAAGGTGGAAGCACTTGAACAAAGGCAGAGCCTGGAGCGTCGCTTGGAAGAGGAAGAAGCTGAGTTTCAGAAGAGAGAGCTTGAAATCGCTAAGGAAAGGGAATGAAACAAGGCTGAGATGGCAAGGAAAATTGAAAGGATGCAGGTGGAAATGGAACTAAAGAAGGCTACTGTGGACCTTGAGATTGAGAAAGAGGAATTGGAGACCGAGCGCTCGGATGATGAAACTGTAAGTGAGATAATTCCACCATTAAATCCAGAGTTGATCCCTCACACACCACTAAGGCCTTTCAGTTTACCACAAGACACACACCTTATCCCGCAACCCCCATCTGATGTACAAGCAACCAGAACTAAGGCTTTGGAAGCTGAGCATGAGGTGTCGTCGGTATCGACGTTTTCTCAGAGTGACATGGATCCCCCATACGTACCACTTCCCAACCCTGCTTCTCAGCCGAAAGAGACCAGGCAAAAGTCTTCAGTAAGAGTAGATGTAGATGAATTCAAACCGTTTGTGACCAAGGATGAGAAGAGTTCGCCCACCGATAAATTTAAAAGTGAGCTTCAAACCCCTCAGCCAAGTCACACTCAGCTTGAGCAAGTGTTGTTACAAACACTTCAGCACCTTACACAGCAACCAGCCAGCCAAGTGCCACACCCCCCGTCAGTAGAACTTGCAGATAAAGCGCCATGGCAAGCAATCGCAGAGGCACTTAAACAAGGTCCCACTCTACCGAAAATTGAGTTGATGAAGTTTGGGGGAGACCCTTCCGAGTATGGAGAATTTGTTGCCAATTTCTGCGACCACATTGAGAGTCAGGTGCCCGATGATTCGCAAAGATTGACCTGTCTACTCGCGCAGTGTGTTGGAAAGGCGTGAGAGGCTATAAAAAGCTGCGTCAACCTTCCTACTGGTCAGAGGTATGGTGAAGCGTGGAAAACTCTGTCAAAGAATTTTGGACAGCCTCACATGGTGGCTGATGCACACATGAAAAGGTTAAGAGAATACAACCTTAGAAGAGTTGATGCCGCAAGTCTGATGGATTTTGCGAGAAAACTTGAAGATACCAAACGAGTGTTAACGAGTATGGGACCACTTTACGTAAGCCGCCTCGACAATGAAGATACGATTCTTATGCTGATGAAAAAGTTACCCGATGAGGGCTTGAAGCGGAAATGGACAGACGTTGCTGGAGACCTAATTTGTTCTAAGGGACAAGTTTACTTTTCTGATTTTGTGAATTTCATACAGAAATGAGCAGATCGCTTAAACAACCGTTTTGGCCAGGAACTGAAGTCGTCACTGCCTCAGCATGAAAAGGAAAGAAGACATGGAAACAAAGACAAACAAGATCTGCCATTTAAGGCTACAACCCTAGCTACCCAGAGCAGAGGAAACAGAAGGTCTGCTGGTACTGGCTTAGCCACCTTGAAGTGTTATCAATGTTCCGGACTGCATGCAATTTGGCAGTGTGAGACCTTTAAGAATGCATCTTACGAAGATCGGTCGCGAACTGTACGACAGAAGCTGTGTGGAAGTTGCCTTTCGTATGGACACTTCTCAAGATCTTGTTTGAAGGGATTTTCTTGTCGGAAATCGGGTTGTGGAAAGAAGCACCATTTCCTTCTTCACCCACCAGACCGCGAAGAGACTGACGACCGTGTAGTAGAACAAGAAAGTGCAAATCAGCAACCAGTCATTCGTGGCCAAAGTTCAGTTGGTAGAACAGCTGCAACACTCACTGAATCCAACCATCCCCCGGTTATCGAATCCAGTACCTTTGCCGTATCCAGAGATTCTGCTCCAAGGGAAGCCTCAACCAGCAGTCGACCGAGGGTCTGCTTCAAGGTCGTCCCAGTAAGAGTCAGTGGGCCAGGTGGGAACAAGCAGCTAACAACATACGCCTTCCTAGACAGCGGATCAGACACTACACTCTGCTTAGAAAGTCTTGTAGAAGAATTAAGCCTTGAACGTGAGCCTACTGATTTTACCCTTTCAACAGTCAATTATGAAGGGAAGGAACGTGGTCACCAAGCCCGCTTGGATATAGAAGCACTTGACGGGAAAACGAAGTTCACACTCGATCGGGTTCTGACAATGGAGAGCCTACCCATTGGAGAGAGACATTTTGCCAACAATAGAGAATTGACAAAATGGCCACACCTTGATGGCGTCAGTCTTCCCGAAATAGAAGGGCATCGAGTCTCCATCCTTATTGGCAGCGACCGACCGGATATTATCGATGATAATTCTGAAATCAGAAGAGGAGCTTGGGGCCAGCCCTATGCCGTAAATACTCCCTTAGGTTGGACGGTGTATGGCCCAATGGGTGAACCCAACAGCAATGGCATCCATGTCAATTTCGTAAGGAGTGATCATGAAGAGATGTTAAGTCAGCAATTGGAACGTTTGTACAATACCGAGTTCAAAGATACCTTTGTGGATGTTGAAGAGAGTTTGTCGTTGGAAGACCAAAGAGCGAAGCAGATTATGGATCAATCAGCGGTCCTTGTTAATGGACATTATCAGCTCAAGCTGCCATTCCGGCATAGTCCTCCCTGCTTACCTGATAGTCTACAAGTGGCAAAGAAGAGATTGTATTGGCTGAAAAAGAGAATGGAAAGAGACCCTGAGTTCCACAAGCAATATGCAAGCGTTATCCAGAAATACCAAGAAGAAGGATCTTCACGTCAAGTCCCTGATGAACAAATTTCTTCCCTCAAACCCATTTGGTACCTACCGCATCACGCTGTTTGGCACCCGAGAAAACCTGAAGAGCCGAGAGTGGTATTCGATTGTGCCTGCAAGTCCAGCGGTGTCTCGTTGAACAATCAGTTGTTGCAGGGACCAGAGAACACAAGCTCACTTATAGGAGTCATTCTGCGATTCAGAGTTAACAGTGTAGCCGTGGCAGCTGACATTAAGCGGATGTTCCATCAGGTGTTTGTGTCTCCTGAAGACCGGGGCGCCCTTTGCTATCTGTGGTGGCCGGATGGAGATTTGACGAAGGACCTGAAGACCTTTCAGATGCTAGTCCATATCTTTGGGGCTACCTCATCACCCAGCATTTGTGGTTACGCATTACGGCAAACAGCTGCCGATTACAGCGAAGGTTTCTCCTCTCAGACCATTGACGCAGTCATGAGAGACTTTTATGTCGATGACCTGCTCAAGTCCTTCAAAACGACCGGCCAGGCAGTGGAAACTACAAAGGAGCTACAGGAACTGCTAGCGAAAGGAGGATTCCAGCTGACCAAAGTTATGTCCAATGAGCGCGAAGTCCTAAATGCATTCCCACCTGAACATCGAGCACCAGCTGTCAAGGACTTAGATATCAATCTCAACAGTCTACCCATGGACCGAGCCCTAGGAATCCATTGGGACATGGAGGCAGACACCTTCAACCTAGTTGTTAGTGATAAATCCCATCCAGGGACCCGGAAAGGCGTCCTGTCGTCGATTGCAACAATTTATGATCCCCTTGGTTTGGTTGGTCCCCTAATCCTGCCTGGAAGAGAGATCAACCAAGAGCTATGCAGATTAAAGTATGACTGGAATGACAGGCTCCCTGATGAACTAGCAGTGAAGTGGAGAGATTGGAAGGAAGGACTCGTAAGCCTCACCGGTTACAGTATCCCTCGATCCTTTACTCCCCGAGACTTTGGAGAAGTAGAAAGAGCTGAACTCCATCACTTCGCAGACGCTTCTGAAGGACATGGATATGGGACAGTAACTTACCTGCGTTTCGTTAACAAAGAAGGGAGCATCCACAACAGTTTCCTCATGGGCAAGTCGCGAGTGAGGCCTCTAAGGAGTGGTATCAGCGTGCCTAAGATGGAGTTGACCGCTGCCACCTTGTTGATCAAGATGGACAAGCTCATTATGCGAGAGTTGGAAGGTCGCATCAAGATTCACAGCGTCACCTTCTGGACCGATTCAATGATCGTCCTAAGGTACATATTCAATGAGACGAAAAGATTTGTCACCTTCGTCGCCAATCGTGTTGCTGTCATCAGAGAAGGATCAAGGCCCTCACAATGGCGTCACGTTAGGTCAGAAGCTAACCCGGCTGATTTGGCCTCGAGAGGAATAAAGGCCTCCGAAACCAAGAAGTTAGAAGTGTGGAAACATGGCCCAGATTTTCTGTGGAAAGATCAAAAGGAGTGGCCACAGCAACCCGGTGATCTCCATCAAGAACTATCAGACCAAGATGAGGGAGTCAAGAAAGAGAAGATCACCGTTAATGCATGTGCCGAGAAAGAAGACTTCTGGGGCACTTTATTTGAAAGATTCTCAACATGGGAGAAGTTAAGAAGAGTGGTGGCTTGGATCATTCGAGGAGCCCGTAAGCTGTTGCAGTTGCGAACGAAGCCAGTGGCAGCCACTGTTTCGCTTGTGAACCCAGAGGAGAAGGTTCCCCACCTCCTATTGTTAGATGTAGAAAAAGCAGAGAGAATTATCGTAAGGAACGTCCAGATTCAGACCTTTCCTGAAGAGTTGTCCAACCCAAATCCGTGCAAAGGTCCTCTTACCAAGTTGAAACCATTCGTGAATCAAGGAGTCTTGCGAGTTGGAGGAAGACTAGACCGTGCAGACCTCAGCTATGATGTAAAACACCCAATGATATTACCTGGGAAGCACCGTGTAACAGAGATGATCATCCTCCATTACCACCATGCTAATGGTCATGTAGGTCCACACCAAGTACTAGCGGAGATAAGACAGCGTTTCTGGATTGTGAGTGGTGTTTCGTCCATCCGACGTGTCCTGCGGCAATGCCATGAATGTAAGCGCCAGAATGCTACAGTGGGAGAGCAGATTACAGCACCACTCCCAGTGGTGAGAGTTTCTTCACACAGCTACCAGTTAATCTACCCGTTTGCTGCTGTTGGAATAGATTATTTTGGACCACTCTACGTCCATGCAGAACCACTTACCAGATCTGTGAGAAAGAATCCCAAACTCCACAAGCGCTATGGTTGCATCTTTACCTGCCTTAGGTATAGAGCCGTCCACATCGAGCTTGCGAATGATTTAACGATGGACAGCTTCATTCAAGCAGTAACAAGATTTGTCGGGAGACGAGGTCCACCCAGGGTTATTTACAGTGACAATGGCACAAACTTCAGGGGAGCAGAAACCGATGTTTTGAATGCGTTGAAGACCTGGGACCAAGAAAGAGTAGGACGTGAGCTGCTTCAGGAGAATATACAGTGGTATTTCAATCCCCCGGCGGCAAGCCACCAAGGAGGTGTTTGGGAGCGGCTCATTCGCTCCGTTCGAAGGATTCTCCACGCCATGATTGGTGAGCACCTTGTCAATGAGCAGACCCTAACGACATTCCTGACAGAAGTCGAGAAGATCCTGAATAGTCGACCGATCACTCGTGTGTCTAGCGACCCTGACGATTTAGAGGCCTTGACCCCTAACCACATACTGCTGTTGCGCCCGAATCCGTGTTCAGCTCCTCGTAAATTGGAATACTCCGACAAGTTTCAAGCAAGATGGAAACATGTGCACATTTTGGCGAATGAGTTTTGGGCCCGCTGGGTTAAAGAATATCTTCCCTTGTTGCAGGAACGCCAAAAGTGGCTGAAGCAGAGGCGAAACTTCAAGGTCGGAGACTTGGTCATCATGAAGGATGCAAACCTCTCCCGAGGACAGTGGCCCAAAGCGCTAGTTCAAGAGACCTTCCCAGATTCTGATGGTGTGGTGCGACAAGTTCTGGTGAAAAGTGCAAGAGGTGTCTTCAGGAGAGATATCCGCAAACTCTGCCTTCTGGAAGAGGAGCTATTGAAGTCCATTGAGGAGTCCATGGAGAAGAAAAAAAACCTGAACTTGTGCGATTAGTTATTGAACTGTCGATTGACCTTTTTCTTAAGATCCAGGAATTTGGAATCAATGACATTCTTTCTGTTATCAAACGAGTCAAATACCTAAAGACTACGAGAGTCTTTGGGGGGGAGCATGTAACGACTTGGTCTTGTTTTAGGAATGATTCGAATAGAGACATTTAAGAAGTGGACATTTCAGTGTTTCATTTATGACGCGTGCCGCTGATCATGCATTCTGCAGTCGCGGTAAATATCAAGTTTCAAAAGCACATGGTCTGCTTTTGAGTTCGTTTTAGTGTTTTCGAAGTTCATTGTTAGTGTCGAGCAGGATTTCATTTCTTATTAGCGGAACAAGGCACGAAAAACTTGTAAGTATCGATCGGTTTTCATTTAGCTTTCTTATCCTTTGTGATTCAGTTGTTATTTTGGTTTACTTAGCGGATTTACGCATTTGATTTCAGTGAATCGTTGTTCATGTAATAAAAGACGTTTGCAGTTCAGCGCATCTCTAGTTTTACTTGTTGCCGCTTTCCTGTAGTGAACATTGGGTTCCTACAGGACCCTTACAAGGAAAAGGCTATTGGCTTTTCACAGACAATTTTTACACAAGCCCAGAACTTTACTTTTCTCTGAGAGAACGTGGAATTCAGGCCTGTGGTACAGTCAGACCAAATCGCAAAGATCTTCCCAAAGAAATCATGGACCACAAGCTCCCCCTTGTGAAAAACTTGCAACGTGGAGAGTGCACTTTCAGGCAGAAGGGAGAACTTGTGGCTCTTACTTGGAAAGACAAGAAGCCAGTACACCTTATTTCTACTATACCAATAGGAAACAGGATGTATACTGCCACCCGCAAAGTAAAAGTTGATGGGGCATGGCAAGCGAAAGAGTTTGGCTGTCCTGTGGGCATCAAATTGTACAATGCATCAATGGGTGGTGTTGACCTAGCCGATCAAAGAATTGCTTCTTACAAAAACATTTCAGAACTTGTACTTGGTATTTAGCACTCTTCTTTCATGGACTTGAACAGTGCTGTCTGAATAGTTTTATTTCAATGCAAGCTACTCCCAGCCATCAAAATGCCAAATGCACACAACAACAACAACAATAACTTTATTAATGTGTCAAATACATTCTAGCCGAGGATAAAAAACCCTCTACTGATAGGGGACACAAAATAAATAAAATAAATTATAAAATTTAAAAACCTAAATTTGATATTTACAATAAAAAGAGACTAAAATTTAACTACATTATTTACAGTAATTCCAACAATTCTAAAATAATTCATTCATAAGTGGATCATGTGCTACATAAAACACAATTCTCGCATTTGTGTTCAATTTTCTGTGAAAGATTAGTTAACGTGATCTGTCTTTTAAAAGATTGTAGAAACGGTAAGTTTTTTAGGTTAGTCGAGCATGGATTCCACAGCATAGGTCCAATATATCTTAGCAAGTGTTTACCATAGGTGACAGTATTAAATCTGGGAATGTGGAAATCTGCGCTTCTAAGGTTGTAAGTAGAACTTTTCAATGAGAACATATTTTTGACGTTTGGAGGACACAAATCATGCTTCACTTTGAACATCAAACAAGCTATATCCTGTAGTCTTCTTTCGTAAAGAGATTTTAAATTAGCTTTCTTCAGCAGTTCCTCATAAGTAGATTTGCTATCTCTGAAGACTGCACGCAAACCCCTCTCTAGGGTGCGTTCAAGTTTTCTCTTGTCACTTGCTCGGCAGACACAGCTTACATTCCATGCATTATTGTCAAAGCAATTGATTGGTAGAAGAACTTATGTCAAGAAAAGGGGAAGGCCTTCAACCCCTCTTCCAGCAGAAATTCACTTCAATCATAATGATTTTCACCACCTGGTAAAACGAGATGCAAAGAAAGCATGCATTGTCCACACCCAAGAAGTGGAAACAGTCTATGAGTGTGCTGTGTGCCAGAGACATCTGTGCATAGAACCTTGCTTTCATCATTACCACACCATGCTGTTGAAATATTTATGATAATGTATGCGTTACAATAGAAGCTGATTGGTTGATTCTCTTTAATGCACGCTTCAAGTTCCTGCCATGTTGTTGTTGTTTGACTAGGTTTTTGATCCTACATGACGATGTACATGAGTAGTGTGTTCAGTTTAGATTAAAAAGTCCTGGATAGTTGTGGCTCGGTTGGTTTATTTTAACAGGTTATGGGCCCAGGACGTGGAGTTGTTGTTATTTAACGCTGTTTTGCCGTAGAACATGACATCGATGTCGGAAACTATAAAGATTGAAAAGCTGAATGGGAAGAATTACCAATCATGGAAGTACAACATAAAGCTCGTTTTAATGGAGCGTGGTCTATGGGGATTTACACAAGAAGGTCAAGAAACTCCCCCAGCAGAAACTGCAACAGCGGCTGTGAAGAATGCCTTTCGGTTACGATCCGACAAAGCCTATTCTCTGATTGCATTAAACATGGAAAAAGGTCTGCAAGTTCACATTTCTTCGGTGACTAACCCACTCGAAGCATGGAAAATATTGCAGAAGCAGTTTGAGTTTGTATCGGTCACACAGATTGTCCGTATAAATCGTAAATTTTACGTGGCTAGCATGAAAGAAGATGCAGATTTGATGCAACATTTAACCCACATGACTTCCCTCGCTGAGCAGTTGCGCGAAATGAATGAGGAAATCTCTTCAAAGAAATTCGCCACCGTGGTGTTAGGAAGTTTACCCGAGTCGTACGATAATTTCCTGACGAGTTTAAACGCAAGAAATGCAGATGATCTCGACTGGGAGAACGTCAAAGGATTACTGATCGAAGAATATATGAAGAGGGCGGAAAAGAATGAGAACAAAAAAGCGGCCGACAATGCACTTTTTGTCAATAGAGGAAGAAATTTCAACCGAGGAAGACATCAAGCACGTGGTGGAAGCCGTGGTGCCAGTGGCGGTCGTGGTGCACGTTTTCTGATTTCCAATCCCATTAAAGGTTCTCAGCCTCACCGCGATGAACGAGAAAAACACAAAGGAATCACATGCTTTAAATGTAACCAGGATGGACATATTGTGAAGAACTGTCCGTACAATAACAAACAGTATGACAGCAGAAGAGAAAGTTCAAATATGGCTGAACTCGAAGGAGTTGCACTGATTTCAAGTATGATGAATCGGTCAGATGAATGGTTCATTGACTCGGCAGCGACAAAGCATATGAGAAACGACAGAAGCATTTTGGAGAACTTTGTTGAGTACCAACAACCAAAGAATATTTATCTTGGAGACAGCACAATGATTCATGCTCTCAGTGAAGGGAAGGTAAGACTTCAAACAGTAAACAGTTCTCATGATGTTGTTCTAGACTTGCACAAAGTGTTGTTTGTACCAAAATTGACCAAGAACCTACTTTCAGTACCCACAATGGCATTGATGGGAGCAGAAATTCGCTTTGATAAGGACAAATGTTTGATATTGAAAGACAGTAAGGAATTTGTCATTGGTCATTTATTGTCTGACAAGCTGTACACAGTCAATACCATCGAGTACGCTCAAGTTTCAAAAACTGACAGTGCACAATCACTTGAAGTTTGGCACTGTAGATTGGGTCATCTAAACTACACCTATGTGAATCAGTTAGTGAAGAAAGAAATGGTTGATGGCCTGAAATGTGAGATAGAAACCCAGCCCCAGAGAGAATGTGAAGCATGTGTACTTGGCAAAATGCAGAAGAAGCCCTTTCCTAAACAGAGCCAACACAGGGCAACCAGACCATATGAGATTGTACATAGTGATGTATGTGGCCCAATGCAAGTGGAATCAAAGGGTGGCAGTAGATACATGCTAACATTCACAGATGATTATTCACAGTACACGACTGCTTACTTCATCAAATCCAAGAGTGAAGTACTTTCAAAGTTCAAGGAATATGTCAATTCCGTTGAGAAACATACTGGTCAGCAGATTATGAAACTGAACATTTTGGCAGAGGATGATGTTAAGGTCCTGAGAAGTGACAATGGAGGAGAGTACACCTCGAACAATTTTGCGAAATTCTGTGTTAAGAAAGGAATTTCACGCAAGTTCACTGTTCCATACTGTCCGCAGCAAAATGGAGTTGCTGAGCGGATGAATCGCACAATTATGGAGGGAGCAAGATCGATGCTCTACCAAGCTAAGTTACCATTGGACTTCTGGGCTGAAGCCTGCAGTACAGCAGTTTACCTTCACAACCGAAGCCCCACAACAGCATTGAAGAGTGAAACCCCATTTGAGCGTTTGTTTGGTAGGAGACCAGACATTTCTCATCTGAGAGTCTTTGGCTGTGTGAGTTACGTGCATGTTCCAAATGGTCAGCGGAGAAAGCTAGATGCTAAAGCTCGTAAATCAATTTTCGTTGGATATCCTCCTGGTGTCAAAAGGTATAAACTTTATGATTTAGAGAAGAAGTTTGTTGTGAGCCGAGATGTTCAGTTCTTTGAACAGAACTTTGATCATTTTGATGAGATCAAACCGAAGGATGCAGTCCAAGCAGACATGAGAAGCATATTCCCGGACGCAGACCAAGAAAGTGAAAGAGTTACCCAGCATTCCGTACCTGAAGAACCTGCAGTTCCAGAAAATGTTGAGCCTGCAGTTCCAGAAAATGTTGAGCCTGCAGTTCCACAGATAGTTAAACCAGTGGGAGTACCAAATGAAGAAGCACCAGTGCAAAGAACATATGAAGATGTTTTCATGGAAGAAGTTCGAAACCTCCCACCAGTAAGAGAGCGAAGAATGCCAAGCAAATTCTGTGATGAAGATTGCCTACTAGTTGATTCAGAGATTGATGAGCCGAAGACAGTTCAAGAAGCATTGAATGGTGAACAGTGTGTCCAATGGAGAGAAGCTATGGAATCAGAGTACTCTTCTTTATTAAAGAATAATACATGGGATCTAGTACCTCCACCTGAAGGAAAGAACATTGTGGGATCTCGCTGGATCCTGAAAGTCAAGCGTGACGAAGATGGTGGTGTAGACCGTTTCAAAGCTAGACTTGTTGCACAAGGATATTCTCGAGTGAAAGGCGTCGACTATGACGAAGTGTTCTCACCAGTGGCCAGATACACTTCAGTGAGATCGTTGCTTGCGTTAGCTAATGCACATGATTTGGAAATACATCAAATGGATGTAAAAACTGCCTTTCTGAATGGCTCATTGGACTGTGACATTTACATGTCTCAACCGGAAGGATTTGTTGATCCTGACAGACCAAACCATGTTTGCAAGCTGAAAAAGAGCATTTATGGACTTAAACAGTCAGCTCGTTGTTGGAACACTACTCTTGATGAGTATATGAAATCTGTTGGCTATCGCAAGAGCAATGCTGATGGATGCATTTATGTGAAATCAGTGAAAGAGGCTGATGGTCACATCAGTTTTGTGATCATGGGTGTGTATGTTGATGACATCATTCCAATCTCAAATAACCCTGCATTGCTGAAAGCGGAGAAAGCTGCACTGTGTGAAAGGTTTGAGATGACTGATCTTGGTGAGATCCACTATCTCCTTGGTATGTCAATCAACTGTGACAGAGAGTCCAGAACATTGACAGTAAGTCAACCCAGCTACCTGGACAAAGTCCTCAAGAACTTTGGAATGGAAAACTGCAAACCTGTTTCTACTCCACTTGAGCCTGGTAGAAAGTTTCAGCAGTTATCACCAAGTGATGAGCCTTTTGATGTTCAGACCTACCAACAAGTAATTGGATGTCTGACTTACATATCAACAGCGACAAGACCAGATATTGCTGCTGCAGTTAGTGTCCTATCCCAGTATATGTCAAAGCCAAGTAAGGATCACTGGATGGGCGTGAAACGTGTTCTAAGATACCTCAAAGGAACTTTGAAGTATGGTCTAAAATTTACAGCTCAAGAAGAGAAACCAGAATTATTTGGTTACAGTGATGCAGATTGGGCAGGAGATGTTGACACTCACAGGTCAGCATCAGGCTATGTGTTTCAGATAGGAAGTGGAACTGTCAGCTGGTCAAGCAGGAAACAACAGACAGTTGCCAAGTCCTCAACTGAAGCTGAATATGTTGCTTTAAGTTCAGCTACACAAGAAGCTGTATGGCTACGCTGTCTAATGACAGATCTTGGGAGACAGATGGATGCTCCAACTACTATCTATGAAGACAATCAGGGTGCCATTGAACTGGCAAAGAATGCCAAATTCCATAACAGAACAAAGCACATTGACATTTGTCATCATTTTGTTCGTGAAAGAGTTCTTTCTAATGAGATCAGAGTGATTTATTGTCCTTCGGAGGACATGACAGCGGACATCATGATGAAGGGACTCCCGAAATGTACCTTCGAAAAACTCAGAAACTTGTTAGGCGTGCGTGACTTGTGAATGTGATTATCTAGCATCAAGTTTTTTATTTTTATTTTGTTATTGTAACAGCATATTATCAAGTGGGAGTGTTGAAGTATTTATGATAATGTATGCGTTACAATAGAAGCTGATTGGTTGATTCTCTTTAATGCACGCTTCAAGTTCCCGCCATGTTGTTGTTGTTTGACTAGGTTTTTGATCCTACATGACGATGTACACGAGTAGTGTGTTCAGTTTAGATTAAAAAGTCCTGGATAGTTGTGGCTCGGTTGGTTTATTTTAACACATGCAACAGTTTAAATTTGATGATCCCTCTAAAACCAGGGACAAGAGTGGCAGAAAGAGCCAAAACACAAGATGAATGAACTATATTGATTGTTTTTCATTGTTTTTGGTTTCCATGGCAACCATATGAGAGGTGAGCTGAAAGTGAAGCCCAAAAGTGTTAAAACAACTATAGGAGCTCTCAAGGACCTTTCGAATCCCTTCTGTGTTGCTTTGTATTGTAGTTGCTCCACCTAAGTAAGGAATGGCATTCAGGTCAAATTCTGTCTGTAACCATGGAAATTTCATCCATCTTTGACATGCAGCTGTACTCCATATTTATGCAATAATCCAAGTCTGTTTTGAATTTTGGAAAATGCAATGTATTGTAGTTATTTCCAAATGTAATTATGAGAGTTTAATGAAGAAATCTGAAAATTGTAGAAGTTTTAGTTATGCACTACGATTTTCCAAATAAATTTTAATCTAATTAAGTGATTGACAGGTCACTAAAACTCACGGAAAGAGAACAAAAGATTCACAACAAATACGTCAATTTGAATACCGCAGCTTTAGAATGTTTGGCGGACATCAAAGTGAGAATAAGGGACCAAGAAATAGAAAGAGTCAAACTCTTCTCACAAAGATCACTACGCTCCAGGAAATCTTCATCGTCCATTCGATCATCCTGAACGTCCTCCTCGAAGCGTGCAGCAATAGAAACCGCGAAACTTAAGGCAAAATTAGACACGCTAAAAAGGCATCAAGACATCGACAAGTGGCGAGACGAATTAAAACTCCAAGAGAAAGAGCTAGTGTTTAAATGAGCAAGAAGAATTACTTGGAGAACTATCCGCGGTCGAAGCAATTCAGAAAATACTCCAAGAATCCGAATTAAATGACACTATTGCTCTACAAGAAGCAACAAACAGAACAAATTCTTTCGGCAAAACAGACAAACAAAGGATGCTAAGCACTTCCGGCCCTAATCTCCAGCAAATAAAGGCAAGTTCCCGTGTCCCCAACGAACTTAAAGGACATGACGACAAAATCAAGGTTCCCATTGTCCCCATTACAACGCCATTCCAGGCAGCAGATTCAAATGAAAGAATCACAAGTACAGGTGCGAGAACATCGCTTGACTTCCCCTCACGACTAGATGTAAACACACCGGCCTTTGTTCTGCAAAATACCGACCAATCGGCAGCAAGGACCGATTCTGAGCGATACAATTCTCGACTTGGTGCATTAAAGAAGAGACTGCTGAGATTCAGAAAACACAAGTTGAACTGCTGCGAAGTATGACCGTTCCAGTACCAAAGCCTCCAGTATTCGAGGGAAACATCCTAGAATACCCAAAATGGGAAAATGCCTTTGACACCCTGATTGAAGACCAATTTGTTAAGCCTAATTACAAGCTTTATTATCTTGGTGAGTACACGTGTGGAGCAGCACAAAAGACGATAAGCAGTCTGTTAGGACTGCGGACAGAAGACGCATACTAGAGAGCTACAAAAACGCTGAAAGAACGTTTTGGAGACCCCTTTAGAATCTATGAAGCCTACATGGACAAACTGAAAAACTGGTCACCATGCATCACCAGTGCAGAGCTACAAGAATTGAGCAATTTCCTTGTCATGATGCAAGAGACCATGAAGTCCATCAAGTACTTAAAGAAACTCGAGAGTTACTCCACAATTTGAGAACTTGCAGCTCGCTTACCCACCTACTACAGTAACAAGTGGAGAGCAAGTGTGAAGAAAGTAGAGGCAAGGTGTGGTGAATACTCCTTCGCAAATTTCATTCAGTTTACTCAAGAGGCATCCTGTGTTTTTGCACGATGCTCTGACCTCAACAAGAAAAGAGTTAGAGAAAGAAAGAAACCCCTCTATCGAAAGGATCAGACAAAGCCACGATAGAAGAGATAAGAAGAGGCGACATAGCACCATCCTAGCTACTTCAGGCAACGAAGTGTCATGTAAGACTCCTAGGGATACAAGTTTGTGTACGTTGTGTAAAGGCCAACACTCGCTCATCGCATGCAAGAACTTCTTAGGGAGGTCAGTCAAAGAAAGACAAGAACTTTGCATGTCCAAAGGAATATGTTTTTCATGTCTAAGTCAAGGCCACATGGCACGACACTGCAAGCAGAAAACCCAGTGCGAGTTGTGTAAGAAGCCACACGCAACTGTCCTCCATCGTTTCCCACCGGAAGTCAAAAGGGAAGAAAACATGCAGGAAACCGTCAGAGCTACGAACAATTGCATAAATTGTGGTGAGACTATGACCTCAATGATCCTCCCAGTATGGATTCACCACAAGAGTCACCCAGATCATTGAGTAAAGGTATATGCCGTGCTAGATGATCAGAGTGATACATGCTTTGTTACAGATGACGTAATGACCAACCTTGGATTAACTGGTACTGCAATTAAGCTAGAGCTGGGCACCATGCATGCCATAGAGAAAATTGACATGCAAAGAATTGATGGTTTGGTTGTATCATGCTTTGACGGTGAAGTCGACATACCTCTCCCAAAGGTGTACAGCAGAAGACATACCAGGCCTACGCAGACAGATTCCTCATCTTGAAACTGCATGCAAGTATGGGCATCTAAAGAAAATTGCAGACGAAATCCCGCCATACGAAGAGCACTTAAGCATTGGCTTATTAATTGGAAACAACTGCGTTCCTGCCTTAGAGCCAAGATACATAGTTCCTGGAAAGTCAAACGACCCCTATGCCGTACGCACAACATTGGGTTGGGGCGTGACAGGAGCTAGAAGCCAGGGAGAACATGAGGATGGTGCTGGGGAGAAAGCTGAATGCCATCGTATTGCCACAAGAGAGATACTGAGCCAAGAAGAATCGACTAGCAAGTTCATCCCTTTGAAGAGCTGTAAAGAGATAATGATTCCTTCAACCATCAAGAGAATGTTCGAGCAGGACTTTTCCGAGAATCAAGACACTAACTCAGCAATGTCTCAGGAGGATTTGAAGTTTATGAAAATAACTGCAGGCGGTATTTATAAAGCAGACAATGGACACTATGAAGTTCCCTTACCGCTTTGTGACGAAAATGTCCAGTTACTGTGCAACAAGAAGCTCGCTGAAATAAGATTGAAGCAGCTACCAAGATTTGCCAGTGACTCAAAATACAAAGAAGATTATGTGGCGTTCATGGAGAAGATGCTGGAAGCCGGGCACGCAGAGAAGGCCCAAAAACAATGCCATGAAAGAACATGGTACATTCCTCATCATGGGGTGTATCACCCAAAGAAGCCAGATAAACTTCGAGTAGTATTTGATTGCTCAGCAGAATTCCAGGGCTACTCCTTTAATTGAAACCTTCTTCAAGGACCTGACCTGACAAACTCCTTGGTTGGTGTCCTGTGTCATTCTAGACAATAACTGGTGGTATTTGCTTGTGACATAGAAGGCATGTTCCCTCAGGTCCACGTCAATGAAGAGCATCGTGACCTTCGTTTCCTCTGGTGGGATCAAGGAGACACCACAAAGGAGCCCACAGAATATCGAATGACAGTACATCTTTTCGGCGCCACTTCCTCCCCGGGCTGTGCTAACTTAGCTCTACGAACTGCCGCTGATGACGAAGTACATGAACTTGGAGCAGAAGCAGCTTCGTTCATCGAGGAAATTTCTGGACTTAAGTCAGTGCCTACAGTCCCAGAAGCTGTTGAATTAATCAAAAAGGGAACTGAGATGTGCTTGAGAGGCGGCCTCAGACTACACAAGTTCACGTCTGACAGCAAAGAGGTTGTTGAGTCTACAGTCGTAGAGTCCTGTGCAAGAGATCAAGGAGCTTGACCTGAATCGTGATTTGCTTCCCCCCAAACGTGTGCTTGGTGTGGAATGGAACATCAAGAACGACGCTTTCCAGTTCCGTATTAACCTTTAAGATAAACCACTGACAAGACGTGGCATCCTATCAACAGTCAGCTTAATATATGACCTGCTTGGTTTTGCAGCCCCATTCCTACTTCATGGAAAAAGAATTCTTCAGCTTCTGTGCAAGGAAAGCATTGGTTGGGGTGATGCCATACCTGATGATTTGCGGATGAAGTGGGAGATGTGGCGATGTGAACTTCCCCTCCTAGAGAAGATAGAAGTCCCAAGATGCTTCAAGACAAAGGAAATGGAAAACTTGAGGAAAGTCGAGCTACATCACTTCTCGGATGCTAGCACAGAGGGATATGACCAGTGTTCTTATCTCTGCCTTGTGGACACAAACGACCAAGCACACTGTTTACTTGTGATGGGTAAAGCACGTGTGACCCCTTTAAAGCCGATCACTATACCACGCCTTGAGTTAGCAGCCACCCTGGTGCCCGCAAGAGTTAGCGACATACTGAACAGAGAGCTTAGATATGATGAAATAAAAGAGGTGTTCTGGACTGACAGCAAGGTGGTTCAGGCTTACATCCGCAATGATGCCTGTCACTTTCACACGTTCGTTGGAAACCGAGTGCAGCAGATCAGGGATCGTACCGTACCAGAACAGTGGAATTACATTGACGGGAAGAACAACCCTGCTGACGACGCCTCTCGCGGCCTGAGTCCCAAAGACCTTCTGCAATCCTCACGATGGCTACAGGGCCCATCCTTTCTGTGGGACCACCAAGACAGCTGGAAAGACATGGATGAGAGCATACCAGAACCCCTCAATTCTGATGATAAAGAAGTAAAGAAGGCATCCACCTTGGCTACGAGCACTACTAATAAGGAGCAACGCCCAAACCTGCTTAAATGGCTGGAATACTTCTTAAGCTGGTTCAGAGCAAAACGCGCCGTAGCAGTTTGTTTGCGATACCGAAGGATCCTGCTAGAAAGAGCTCACAGTAAGAAGATGACAAATGGGGAGTTGAAGACAAGATTTTCATCGTGCAAGTATAAGCCGGTAAATGTAGAACTAAATGCAGCGGAACAAGAAATCGTTAGACGCACGCAGGTAGAAGCCTTTAAAGAAGAAATAAGGAAACTGAAGAACAGAAATGCAAATCATGAAGTCCAAAGAGGAGATGACTCAAAATCTAGCATCCAGGGTACTAAAGGAATCAGCTCCCTCTACCGTCTGGATCCATTCTTAGATCGAAGAAACCTGGTGAGAATTGGTGGACGCATAAAGCAAGCAAGCGTCTCCAAAGATATTAAGCACCCCATCGTCCTGCCAGGACAGGGACATATTAGCAAGCTCCTAGCCTGGCACTACCACAAGAAAGCTCTGCACCAAGGAAAGGGTATTACCCTAACGAAATCCACTCCTCTGGCTACTGGATCATAGGCGGTGGCACAGTGGTCTCCAGGTTAATCCACGAATGCGTCACTTGCAGAAGGCTCAGAGCAAAGGTCCAGGAACAGAAAATGGCGGGCCTCCCATCAGGCAGATTAGAACCAGCTCCTCCGTTCAGGTACTGTGGAGTGGATTATTTTGGGCCTTGGTATGTGAGAGAAGGGTGCAAGGATCTCAAGAGGTATGGAGTCCTATTCACATGTCTTGTTGCAAGAGCAAGTCATCTTGAAGTTGCCAACTCCTTGGAAATGGACTCCTACATCAACGTCCTCCGCCACTTCATATGCAGACGTGGTCCCGTATGGCAGATGCGCAGCAACAATGGATCAAACTTCATTGGTGCACGAAGAGAGCTAAAGGAAGCACTAGCTGAAATGGATAAAGATAAGGTAAAGGCAGAGATGTTGGAGGAAAATTGTGACTGGATTGAAGTCAAACTTAATGTCCCTTATGCCAGTCACATGGGTGGAATATGGGAACGGCAGATTAGAAGCGTGAGAGGTGTGTTGTCTGCCCTACTGGAAAAAAATGGCCAGCAAATGAACGACGAAGCCCTGCGAACCTTCATGTGTGAAGCAGAGGCAGTGGTTAACAGTTGGCCCTTAATGACGGAAAGCATTACATCGCCAGGCTCTGCAGAAGCGCTCACTTCCAATCACTTTCTTACTTTGAAGATGAAGGGCGTTCTGCCTCCCCCAGGAGTGTTCACTTCTGCTGACCTCTATTCTCGAAAATGGTGGTGATGGGTACAGCACCTAACCAACGAATTCTGGTGCAGATGGAGAAAGGAATTTCTTCTTTCTTTACAGGAGCAACAAAAGTGGACCCGCCCAAGGAAAAACCTTAAAGTCGATGATGTCGTTATTCTCAAGGACAATGACACACCCAGAAACCAGTGGAAAGTTTGTCGCGTAGCTGAAGCACTACCAGATGAAGATGGATTGGTACGCGAAGTAAGGCTGGAGATTGGCAGTTCGAACCTAGCATTGATGGAAAGAGAAGTCAGCCTCTGTCCACGCTGGAGAGACCAATCCACAAGCTGATCCTATTGACCACAAATGAACCAGATGAGTAGAGACCAGGGAATCCCCGTCGAGGAGCCATCACAGAGGAAACAAAAAAAAAGACTTTGTATAAACATACCATGCCTATGAACCATAGAGAATGGACAATGATACAATTATGTTACAATTTGCGAATAAGATAGTACAAATTAGAATAAATTAAGGTATTAATTTAGGGGAGCCATGTAACCGCTTCTGGTAAAGTTGAGAAATATTTTCTCATTTCATTGATGTTACAGTGATTGATGCATTAAATGCTTAACAAACATAGCCCAAATTCAGTTCAAGCTAAGATCCCTTCTGTTCAAGATCGTAAAACAAGTTAGAGCGAAATTCTCATAGGAAAATCAAGACCCGTGAATGTTGTTGACCGCTTTGCTTCGATTTGTGTAAAAAGGCCTGAGGCCACAAGGTTAGGATTAAAGACAATAAAGTAAAGATTGTTCTCCTATACTGGCTTGGTGTTCTTAGGAGTTTCAACTGCACATGCAAACAACCCAGGAGAACGAGATTTCAATTCTGACTTAAGAAACCGTTACAGCCCTCTTCCACACCCTCGCAAGCGACATACATCTAAATGATCTCGTTCTGAAAGACAATTGTTGGCGGCTGTCTTGCAGCTCTTTTGCCTGTCTTTATAAAATTATTTTTTCCTGTGACGCACAACACATCTCTCTGATATGTTCTGTTTACCTGTATGTCACATTTGTTTAAATAGAAATAGACAGAATGTGACAGCATGACACAGGCAAATTTAGACCTCTTTTGTGACAAAAATCAATTAAATTTGCTACACTAAATTTGTCAGTATTTGTCAAAGTTAATTGATGCTCTAAATCATCTCGATGCCACAGAAGTAAAAAGTCCAGTACCATGCATACTTCTTGGTGACTTCAACATCAACTTACTTGAAGAGACAACAGAGAAAAGAGCAATTGCAAGATGTCTAATAGAGGAAAGAGGGTATGTGTAATTAATAAAACAATGCAACACTGACAATCATATACTGACAGATCACGTTTATACCAATGTATCATATCTTGTAGTATCAACAGGTCTCCTTGAGTCATACTACAGTGATCACAAACCCATCTATATTTCCTTAGCAGCCCCGTAAAACAGATTAATAAAATTATTGATACATCAGTTTACATAATTTTCATCAAGTTCTCTACATATAAGAAAATAATCTGCTTAAAAATCAAGGAAAAAATTGTTTAGTACATACACAACAGCCGCACAAACCAAAAAAAAACACAACATAGGGAGGCAGACAAGGGATGTCTATCTGGAGCATTTCTGCCATGCAGTACCAAGCTCACTTAATGGCGATTTTCATAGGTTTAATACCAGTATGGTGGCCAGGAACTGCCAATAACAAAATCACATATTTTTGTGTAATAAATCTTAGTTTGATTGAGAAATAAAACAAAACTAAATAAAACGTGAAGTAAAATGAAATAAAATTTGAAAGTAAAATGATATGAAATTTGAAAGTATGTTGAATTTTAAAAGTAAAACCATGTTACTTTTAAGTTAAGCTAAAATGGAAATACAGTTCAAAGTGAAATATAAAATCAATTTCAAATGAAATTCAAAATGAAAGTGAAGGTGAATTCCACGTGGCCGAGCGCTGCCACTACCATCATGCTACCTGCACTTACAAGCAACAGAACAAACCATGTGGCGGAGTGGAGGCAGTTCACAAACAAGCAGTGTCAAAAAAGAGCTGCTAAGAGGAAATGACCAGCACGAGAATCTTTAAAGGCGAAAGATGAAACAATTTTGCAGAGGATGAGTTCCAAAGTAACTGGAAAACAGCAAAAGTACATTAGGATTGGGCCAAGAGAATTTGTCCCATTCGAATTTGATGAAATAACTTTCGACATAGTAGAAGCTTGCCAGAAGTACTTTGCTACCCAAATCGATAAAGATATGGTTTGGAACAACTTAGCTGGTGAACATTGTAATGATCAGCGGTATTTCATATTAGTACAGAGTACAGACGTGCGCATTGTACCGGGACTCGGCAGCCATGTTGGAATGAAAACTTGGATGTTGTTTAGTGGAGCTGTGTTTATCTGAATCCATCGTGCTCTTAGAACAAGATTATTACATGGTGTCAGAAGTAAAGTACGAAACAGAAATTCAGCCACCAATCCAGCGAATTTTTGGATAAAATACAGACCGTATTTCAGTGCAGTCAACATTTGCGATCGTAGTTCATGTCACAGGATTAGTTGAATCCCATTGTGCCAAGGGAGAAGAAAACACCGAAGAAATACAGCAATTACCAGTTGAAGACAAAGAAAATACACATGAAATGGCTATGCAGTTGGGCCTTCCACCTCCAGAACCTCTCAACTTAAGTGGGGGAAACATCTCTGCCAACTGGAAGAAGTTCAAACAGAAATACACAAATTACGAAATTGTGACCGGAATAAGCTCGAAGGACAGTTCAACCAGAGTAGCAACACTTCTGACAGTCATCGGCAACGATGCTATTGATGTCTTCAACACACCAACCTGGGATGAAGAAGGTGATGACAAGAAAATCGAAAAGGTACTGTTGAAATTTGAGGAACATTGTGAACTGAAGAAAAAATGTAAGCTACGAAAGATACAAATTCTTCTCAAGAGCCCAAGAAAGCAGCGAAAGTGTCGATCAGTACATAACGATATTAAGAAAGCTTTGTGAAACATGTGAATTTGGAACATTGAAGAACTCTCTCATCAAGGACTGAATTGTACTTGGTGTAAACAACACAAAAACAAGAGAACGATTACTCAGGGTGCCAGACCTTACTCTAGAGAAAGCATTAGATGTGGTATGATCTGCAGAGGCAACGGAAATGCAAATGAAAGAACTGGACAGCGACTCATCAGTGCATGGAATTGGAAAAGAGAAGAACAAGTCAACCTGCAAGAAAACATCCTCAGATAATTAAGAAAAAAGACCTCTGAGCAAGACGTTCGATTGCTGGAACTGTGGAACCAGATATGGCTCAAGGGAGTGTCCTGCATATGGCAAAACATGTAACAATTGTCAGAAACGAAATCACTTCCAGAGTGTGTGCAGATCACAAAAAAAAGTCCATTGACTGGGCGTAGAGCAACAAGGAGAAGAACACGATCTTGACTCAACCCTATTTGTAGGAGCTGTCACTACAGAAGTTCAAATCCAGAATGAGGAGTGCTTTGTGATGTTGCCAGTGAAAGGACATATCACAAGACTCAAGATAGACACCGGCTCTCAAGTCAACATCATGCCACTCAAAGATCTAAAGAAGATAGTTGGAAGTAATCCACAGATAAATACCTGCAACCATAATCTAGTCAGTTACTCCGAAGACAAGCTAACAGTACTTGGCACTGCTAAACTGCCAGTGAAATCCAAGACAGATGTAGAACATGAGCTGACTTTCCATATAGTGGAAACAAATCAACCAGGATTATTGGGACTCATCTCATCTCATGATCTGGGTTTAATCAAAGTAGTTATGATGGCTAAGACAAAAGAAATGCAAACGGAACCAGACCAAGGTGAGGAAGTTACGAAGTCATCTGAGGAACTGAGAGAAGAAGTACTGCAGAAATATGCACAGGTATTCACTGGGTTGGGACGTATGGAGAAACCTTACCACAATGAAGTAGACCCTACTGTGACACCTGTCATAAACCTGCCAAGAACCATCCCAGCAGCCCTTCGTGACAGAGTGAAAGAAGAATTAGATGACACGGAAAAGTGAGGAGTTGTTTGCAAGGTAGAAGAACCCACAGATTGGGTCAACTCTATGGCCATTGTTGAAAAGCCTAATGGTAGTCTGTGGATCTGTTTAGATCCAAGGCACCTCAATAAAGCAATAAAGCGGGAACATTTTCAGCTACCCACCATTGAAGACATCACTACACGCATGGCAAATGCAAAATGGTTCACCAAGCTAGACGCAAACCGAGGATACTGGCAGATACCTCTCGATGAAGAAAGTCAACTTCTAACTACCTTCAATACACCGTTTGGGCGGTACTGCTATTAGGTCACTCCATTCAGAATCACGTCTCCCCAAGAAGTCTTCCAAAAGCGGATGAGTCAACACTTTGGCGACTTGGAAGGAGTTGAAACCGACATCGATGACATCATAGTACATGCAGAAACAGAAGTAAAACATGACCATTGGCTACAAGCAGTCCTTGAACGATGTGACAAGATTAACCTAACACTAAACAAAGAAAAGTGTGTCTTCAAAGCCAAAGAAGTCACCTACATTGGTCACAAACTCACGTAAGAAGGAGTCAAACCTGATGATGAAAAGGTACGCGCCATCAATGACATGCCTGCACCAACTGATAAGAAGGGAGTAGAAAGACTCCTTGGAACAGTCAATTATCTGGGCAAGTTCACCCCAAATCGGGCAACCATCACTGAACCTTTCAGAGGTCTACTACGAAAGGACATTGAATTTCAGTGGTCACATGAACAAGATAAAGCACTTCAAGAAATCAAAAGCATCCTAACCAAAGATGGAGGGCCAGTCCTGAGATTCTTTGATGTACAGAAGCCAGTTACTATCAGCTGTGATGCCTCCCCAACCGGCCTAGGAGGGGTGCTGCTACAAGACCGACGTCCTGTTGCCTATGCTTCAAGATCCCTCACTGATGCAGAATCAAGATATGCTCAAATAGAGAAGGAACTCTTGGCTGTTCAATTCAGCTTAGAACGTTTCAACCAATACACCTATGGAAAGAGAATTACTATTGAGTCAGATCACAAGCCACTTGAGGCCATTGTTAAAAAAGCACTGGCATCAGCACCACCAAGACTACAAAGAATCCTACTCAGAATGCAGAAATATGATTACACGTTGGAATACAAGCCAGGAAAGGAGTTAGTGCTTCCTGACATGCTCTCCAGAGCACCACTTCCTGAAACAGCATATGGCAGCATGGAAGAAGAAATTGCACTACATGTCCACTTGGTAACTTCTAACCTACCAGTCTCAAAGCCCAAACTAGAAGAAATCAAAGAAGCCACAGTGGATGACCCATCACTGAAAGAACTGAAAGAAACATTCAAGTTGGGATGGCCAGAAACAAAGTTGCAAACACCAGCAAATATTCAAATCTACTGGAATGTAAGAGATGAGCTTTCTGAAGTCGAGGGTGTTCTCAAGAATGACAGAATAATAGTCCCGTCCTCTATGAGAAAAGAAATGCTGCAAAGGATACATCAAGGCCACATGGGGATCGAAAAATCCAAACGACGAGCAAGAGATGTACTGTATTGGCCAGGAATGAATTCTCAAATCAGCGACATGATATCAAGCTGCACCATTTGCTTACAGCATCAACGGCAAAACACGAAAGAACCAATGACCCCTTCTCGCAGACCAAGCAAGCCCTGGGAAATAGTTGCCACAGACTTGTTTACATGGGACAAATCTGAATACAGGCTAATTCTATAGGAAAACTCATTCCAGTTCGCTGGAAAAAACTACCTCCAAATACATGGCACAGCCATGGGCACAAAGATGGCAGTAGCATTTGCTAACATCTTCATGAATAAGGTAGAAACAGAAATCCTAAGCCAAAGCGCATTTCAACCGCTCGTCTGGAAACAATATATAGATGACATATTTTCACTCTGGACTATAAACAGGGATGAAATATTACAGTTCATTGAACAAGCAAACAACCACCTCCCGACAATAAAATTCACGGCTGAGGTTTCTGAAACAGAAACGACATTCCTGGATACGAACATTTCTAAAGGCGAAAGATTCAAAAAAGACTCAGTTCTTGATGTGCGTACCCACTTCAAGCCTACTGAAACGTTCCAATATATACACTTTACTTCATCCCACCCACCGGGAGTTAAAAAAGGTTTCATCAAAGGAGAGGCTTTAAGACTTCTCAGAACGAACTCTTCTAAGAAAATATTTGAAGAGAAAATCAAAACCTTCAAGTCACACCTTATTGAGAGAGGTTACCCAGAGAATCTTATTCAAGCAACCCTCTCTGAAGTGAACTTTGAAGAGAGGAAACTAGCCCTCTGCCTTTTGTCACACAATATCAACCATCACTGCCAAACCTAAAACAAATCCTAATGAAAAAATGGCATTTAATAGAACAACAACCATTACTGAGCGAAATCTACAAGGATCTGCCCCTCGTTTCATACAAAAGAGGGCGTTCGCTCAAAGATATACTTGTGAGAGCCAAACTATAAAAGGCTAAAACACATGCTTGAGAGTCGTGCAGGCCTGTCAACCCCATTTTACACATCTGAATACCTGATCATTGTTGACTATCACTCAAGATATTTTGAAGTAGCCAAACTACCAGACACCAAAAGTACCACAGTCATCACCTACACCAAATCCATGTTTGCCAGACATGGAATACCATCTGAAGTAATCAGCGACAATGGTCACCAGTACGCCTCTAAGGACTTTTCACTGTTTGATAAACAGTGGGAATTCAAACACACTACTGTCAGTCCACTGTACCCCCAGGCAAATAGTCTTGTTGAGAAAGAAGTTCAAACAATGAAAAATATACTAACCAAAGCAAAGCAAGATCGCCGCGATCCTTATCTGGGACTACTTGAATACAGGAACACACTAATTGATGTTGGTTCACCTGCACAACTGCTCATGAGCCGACAACTAAGGTCGATCATTCCCACTACCGACGCACAATTGCAGCCTAATATCCTTGATCCACACAAAGTTAAGGAGAAACTGAGGCTCAAACAAGAAAAACAGAAACACTATTTTGATCAGCATGCCAAACACCTCCCCACGTTAGAGAAAGGTCACCGGATCAGAGTACAAATGGCAAGCCATTGGTAACCAGGCGTTGTAACAGAACATGCAGGAACACCAAGATCTTATAGGATTTGAACTGATGAAGGAAGAGAATACTGCAGAAATAGAAGAGCATTAATGAAATCATCGGAAAGTGATCCATCAGCAACAGACATCTCACCTCATCATGAGTCTCCAACCGTGAGAACAAATGGAAGTTCACCTTCCAAGGAAACAGCTGATCAAGCAGTCCCATTTTTTGAAGAGCCCACCACAACATCTCAAGAGCAAGAGGAAATTCATTCATTGGAGGACAAAATCTCAGAGCCTCACAAGACAGCAAGTGGAAGGGCTGTGAGAAGGCCTCTACATTTCAAGGATTATGTCATGTGACAATGAACACGTTTCTTTTTGAAACTTAATGAAACATTAGGGACATTTACAGAAACTGTGAAGCCACTACATTTCTTACAAGTTGAAATTAGAGGAAACATGAACTGTGCATGAAGTTTTTGTCCTTTGATATTACACAGTGTTACTCATTTTGGTATCAAAGCACACTTTTCTGTTTTTATTTGCTTCTTTTTTTTCTTTTTGTAAGGGGAAAGTTGTAATGATCAGCGGTATTTCGTATTAGTACAGAGTACAGACATGCGCATTGTACCGGGACTCGGCAGCCATGTTGGAATAAAAACTTGGATGTTGTTTACTGGAGCTGTGTTTATCCGAATCCATCGTGCTCTTAGAACAAGATTATTGCAAACATGAACCTTCTTGTAAGAAGAGGTGCCAAATTCCAGACCACAAAGTATTCTATGTGCATTTTATAAAAACATCAGATGCCAAAGTATCAAATGATCAGGATGAGGAAGAACACAAGCAAGAGACATAAGGTATGTGACAAAACTTAACAGTGATTTTCTGAGAGTGTCGAGAATTGGAAGACAGTCACGAAAAATCGATTTTTCTTTTATTTCCCCAAAACATACCTTTGGGTTAACTTATTCATGGAAAATAGTTTAAAGTTCCAACAATTTATTTTACAGCCAAAATTTAAGAAAGTTCAAAATTTGCATGTAATGGCGGTTTTTGTGGATTAAAATGTTCAGAATTTCACGCTTCTTTATGAAAACAGCGGGGGCGTAAAAACAATCCTATGAAAACAAAACTTGGCACAAATATTATTTCATTCTTCTACTTTAAAATTGTATAATAAGTTTCTTGAAGTTTTGTTTGTAGCTTTGTAACGAAGGGTATTTGTACAGCCTCCATTTATGTCTCTTGGCAAGGAACAAATAAAGGCCAACTTTGACCAGTATAAATGGCCTCTGGTATATATCATTTGGTCCAAATATCTACATGTTAGGAAACCTTGGTTATTGTTTATTTCACCTGAAAAGTTATAGCTCTGGGAATTAAAATGTTCTCTGTCAGTAAAATAAAATGTTACGGCATGTAAGCGAGTTCAATTTTATGCAAATCACAAGGTTATTCTTTGGAAGTCAACGGTTTAAAACAGGAAACAGCGACTCACCATTACCTACGTTCCTTCTGCTGCTATAGAAACGATTTTGACTTCCCAGTGTCCTTGTGAGCTGTTCTGTAAAACATTTCCAGTAAAACAGCGAGCATAAACAGCCAAGGTCGACAATGTTTATATTTGAGACGAGACACTGAGTGGCACACAGTCCTGGCTGTTTTCATCGTCTTGCTCAGCCGAGAGTCCTTTAAAAATATGAAAGGATATACGCTTCAAACCATAGCAAATCAGTTTCTCATACCCATATGCCTCATGAGTGAAATGAGGTCACGGGTTCAAATCCTGTTGAAGCCCTGATTTTTTTTCAGGCTTCTTCTTTCCAATTGCTTAAATTGGAAAATTTACTTCGATCATTCTTCACTTTCATCTACAACCACAGTTCATATATGAATTATTTCATATAAACTTCACATCATTTCACTCCTCACGGGAAGATATGAACTCAATTAAGTGGCCTCGCTCCCAATGTGTGGCTTCATAGCTCAGTTGGTAGAGCATTGCACCGGTATTGCGGAGGTCACGGGTTCGAATCCCGTTGAAGCCCTGATTTTTTTCAGGCTTCTTTCCAATTGCTTAAATTGGAAAAAGTTACTGCGATGATCATTCTTCACTTTAATCTACAACCGCAGTTCATATATGAATTATTTCATATAAACTTCACATCATTTCACTCCTCATGGGAAGATATGAACTCAATTAAGTGGCCTCGCTCCCAATGTGTGGCTTCATAGCTCAGTTGGTAGAGCATTGCACCGGTATTGCGGAGGTCACGGGTTCGAATCCCGTTGAAGCCCTGATTTTTTTCAGGCTTCTTTCCAATTGCTTAAATTGGAAAAAGTTACTGCGATGATCATTCTTCACTTTAATCTACAACCGCAGTTCATATATGAATTATTTCACATAAACTTCACATCATTTCACTCCTCACGGGAAGATATGCACTCAATTAAGTGGCCTCGCTCCCAATGTGTGGCTTCATAGCTCAGTTAGTAGAGCATCGCCCCGGTATCGCGGAGGTCACGGGTTTGAATCCCGTTGAAGCCCTGATTTTTTTTTTCAGGCTTCTTCTTTCCAATTGCTTTAATTGGAAAATTTACTGCGATGTCATTCACTTTCAAAACAGATGATTCATGGGAAGAGTCTGAGGGTATGGTTTTTCCTTTGCTCAAAAACTGATCGAAAAAAATGGCCATTTACCAAAAACAGAGCAGAAAGATTGGCGGGCGGCAGTAACGCACGTCTTTACATTACCATTACTTGACCCAGTCTCTTGGTTTTGTTTCATGAACATCTTGAGCAAATACTGTGCTTGACTCTGAAGGAAAGGGGGAATTTTAAGCCCAACCCCCTTTTCCTTAAGTAAGTCATCTATATTAAAACCTTTGTCGGCCATTACGGAATCACCACGTTCCAGTAAATCTAGAATTCCGCTACATCTACTTATTTCCTTGTCTGAAATTGATCCTGTGTGTAATGAGGAAATAAGTGAAACTGCACCATGTGGGGTAATTTCGATTAACCCCTTCAGTGTTGTGTTGCTCTTATAACTGGAATAAAGCTGTGACTGGAGTAACAATGATGTAAAAAAATTTGTTTGTAATTGATGTCATTTGTTACATCAAGTCGCAAGAACGTGGGAAAACGAGTCTGCAATGTCCTTCGGGCGGTCAGCGGCTAGGGATCCAGTCGTGACCCCATAACTCAGATCACACCATGGCCAAAACGGTGTGGCGGTTGGGGAAGTTTTTATTTTTGAGTGACCATCATTTGTGAAAAATAACATAACATTGTTCCACTAAACATTTTCTGGGCGAGAAAAATTGTTTTCCTATTTGTGCATTCGTTTGGATTCCGCCGCCATTTATACAAGTGACGTCAATGGCCACTGTCACGCGACAACATTTTCCACATTCACCTTTCGTTAGCAGATGGTAATTTCAAGTTATTTTCTTTTTCTGCGTATTCTTCATCTTCCTTTCTCTTTTAATTCTACGTCCTTCTACTTAGGATGGTCTTTGAATGCCTAGCAAGGTTTAAAGTGGCATTTAACACGCTAATCCACAGCTGTATTGGCAAAAGAGAAGTGTTTCGCCGAAGTAGCAAGATAACAGTAAACATGGTAACTTTGAACACTTTGTACAAGGTCAATATACTTTGGCCGAAAAATGTTTTTTCCAGAAACGTGATGTATATCCCTCCAATGTCTGATTCATCACTGTGATTGCTTTCAACAGCGTTGAACTTTTGAGAAATAATTATTTTAAAATCAGCTCCAATGCTCCATCTAATTTAGTATGCAATATTTGAAACTTTATTTTTTAATTGCTTCGGCAGTTTTTTGATGTTTATTGAATGATATTACATTAAAAGGTCTTTTTCTTCAACACTGTGTAGTTTTCTCATTATTTTGCGTTGCGATAGTAATTTCCGAACAGTTTTTTTTCGGCCTGATTTTGCTGCTATCAGACGGAAAAAGTTTGCGGCTTGATATTTTTGGTTTAAAGCGAAACTGAAACAAAAGAAATTCATTTTTAAATAGTATTCGGTAACCTCTACTTGGGAGATAAAAATCGGCGGATTTTATTTTTTAGCCGGAAATCATTGGTCATTTCTTAGGTGCAGGGCCTCTTAATTTTTGCTGAAATAGCAATTGTACGATGCAGGATAAAATTTGATTATCAGCAACGTTTACTGCCTTGTTATCCATCAGACTGGTGTTCATCTTAGTTTGAAGAGGGAGCAAGCCTCAATTTTATGCATTTCTGTAGTCTCTAGGGGTAAGATGGTTGAACAAAAAAAGATTACCTTTCCATGTGACATATAACTTTTCTCCCTTGTCTTCCCTTGTCTGACCAGCAAAATACTGTGGGCATGGCACCATCTGGGCATGGAACTCCCTACATTGTTAGGATGTTTGTAGTCTTTCTCCCAAAAATGCCTCCCACAAACTCTGGTACTAGTTATCTAAAAACAATAGTTAAAATAAATGAAAAAATAAGCAAGACAAATAAACTAAATCTTTATTTATAGAGTAATCATCAATACACTGTATAACTTTTTCTAAAACGATCCTGTCTTAAATACTGTAAAACTTAGAAAAGCATGAACACCAAACCTGTTTCTGCTATGTTATTGTCTTGCAAGGAAAGAGCCAATCAGATGTGATAAAACTAACCTGCAAACAGCAGTGGTAGTTTGTTTGTGGTTTTGAGGTTTGTTCATGTGTACTGAAATTGATTGTGATTGGTCACTCACTACACAATCAACAATCCTGAATTATTTTAAGTGTTTACGCTTTTCTGAGTTTGATAGTAAATATGAGTATAATAGAACATGTGAAAATAATGGTTCATTTCAAACAATTTTGCTTACCAGTGTTATAACTTCCTGTTTCATGAAAACAGGACATAAACAGAGTATTTGTACCATTATTCAGAATAAACAACGTTCAATCATACAAGCATAAGCAACACAAAAAATGGCTAGTATAGATTCACCCTTAACAAGCATCTGGGCTAAAATGAGAGTTGAAAGAGTCAGCAATCTCTATGGGATCTGTAAGTAACATCATAGCCAAAAACAGTAAAACAGGTAGTTTAGTTTGTTTTGTAGATGCAATCTGAAAGTGTGACTTTAAATATTCCTAAAATTAAAGCCCAAATAGCTGAGTTCACCGGTTTGAACAGTCAGTCTTGAGGGTAATTAAGTAAGCCTTAGAGCTTATGTCAAAAATATAAAATGTTCCATAACTGAAAATCAGAAGTCTTCTTATTTGATTAAGATCATCAACTTATAACTTGGGATGGACTACATGTAAATCAAATTGGTGAAATTTGATTTGTTACTCCTACCTAAAAATACGATCCTTCATCCCTCCATATTTTTACTAGCCAAGCAGTTCTCAGTTTTGCATCCTTTGTCTTTGACGGGATTCGATGAAACCTTAGGGAACTATCATAATGTGAGTCACCATTACACTTCATAACACAGCAGTGATAACAAGACTTTTTCTTGGGGGATCAACCATTTCTAAATCACCTCCTTAATGGGAAGAACAACTTGGAGACTGTGCTGAACTGGACGAGAAAACTTCTTGATTTTGGGAAGTTGCCATGTTGCTCGGAGCCCATTTCCACTTGGCAGGCGAGTAAATGTCACGCCAAAGAAACGTTCCACTTGGGTTCAAAAAGCAAAAAAAAACCACAAAGATCTATTCAAGAATTACTTTTAAATGCTAAAATATCTGGGATCAATGGACATTACACTATTCTTCTCTTTTAGAAGTCACGCTCAAACTCTCTCGAGTTGTTTGCTTATCAAGGAGCTTGCTCTCCAGCATGGCATTGCTGTGCAGTATCCAAGCACGTGATCGTTAGCTGCAAAGGGTCTATTTCCCAAATGTTCTGGTTTTGAATGCTAGAAGTATACGGAAAAGGTTTCTGACTTACATGCTTTGCTGCTTACAGATTCTTCTGATATTGTTGCCATGACAGAGACTTGGCTAGATCATAACTATCTGGATTGTGAGCTTCAACTCGAGAGATACAATATGTACTGGAAGGATAGAAGCAACCGGTGAGGCAATGGAGTTCTCATAGCTGTAAGAGATCATATTACTTGTACACATGGGACAGACTTGGAAGTTGAAGCTGAGATGATTGCTCCTGAAATTCATCCTAACCCTAACATGCGTGTTCTCTTCTGCGTTTTCTACAAACCACCTGGTACAGATGAGTCATTTCTTGTATATTTTAGGAACTTTCTAGCTCAGTATTCAAGAACTGGCTAGCCAACCTTCTAGTATTCGGTGATTTCAATTTTCCAAACCACGCTGGCTCATTGCCGACACATTTCTTTCCATTGCTATGCTTGGTGTCATGTGACCAGTTAGCACGTGTTGATGGGTCGGAAGATTAGTCACTATTGTACTGGGAATATAAATTCCAGTTTACTAGTTAAGAAAGACTTCAACGTATTAAATGCTAAACAAATTATCCAAGAGTAGATAAAATCCAGTTTGTAATTCAGTTTCACTTCGATCATTTGAAAATAACATAATTTTGTGACCCCTTTTCCAAGATATTTCGATTTACACTGATCTCAGAGTTGTGCAGATCTTCATTATCGAGGGAGGGGAGGGTTAGCCTTTCCAATATCTTTGTATTTAACTTAGGTTACCCCTGTGAGGTTTCAAGTTACAAGTGCGGTAAAACAAACTCCACAAATTTTCCAATGTTGAACTCAAACTCCCAAAACATCTTAACTAACCATGCTGTAGTCTTTTTCCAAAGCCAAAATCGAAAATTAATCTTTCTTTTAGTCACCTGACCGAATTAAGCCTTCTAAAAGCACAAAATAACATGTAGAGAAATGCTCGAATGACCACCACATTATATGGCATAGAATCCAAGATGGCGGTTCCCAGCGGTGCAACAGAAGTGTGCAAACAAAGTAGGAAATGTTCAAAGGCAGCTGGTCATAGAGGCCGATGCAACTCAGAAAAACCTGTCATTCCATTTTGGGAATCATCTGCAGTGTTTAAACTGAACACAGGTAAATGGAAACTGATCGAAGACGAGAAACAATTTGAAGAAATACACGAGGCAAAGAGACTGTTACTTAATGACAGAGAACAAGCAGTCCAGATGAGCACACAATTGATGAACACCTCGTTAAACAAGAAAGGTAAAACTTCTTACAAATAGATACACTCAATACCATGTCATTTGACATGATGAAAAGGGAATGCAGTATTTTATTTTCAACTCACACAGAAGCTTACTTGCATTGTTTATAAAAAAAATCGATTCAGAAATCTAATCAACAATGATTTAGATAAACATATACAGGCAAAAACTAACGATAGACAAATCCGACGTATCGGCGACATCTTGGCGCCATTGTCAAGGGAAACTAATTAAATATGCGATTTCAAGAGTAACTAACAGTTCAGAGTTACTCATTTGCATAAGTTAGACAAAGACCTTAGTGCGAACTGAGTCTGATTGTACATTTAAACACGGTCGTAATTGTTTAATGAGTAACATCTCATTAATGAGACAATCAAACTTGTGGCATTTTTTCAACACGCTAAAACAATTGCGAAGGTCATCTGGAATCCTGCCTGTGTGTCTATTCTCATAGTGATTGCGTATTGATGAGGTCTTGCTTCTATGTCCATCAACACGTACGAACAGATGGCCACGGGTGTAACTAATGTAAGTGTTAGTGGTCAACCGCCTCTGCAGTTGTCTTCAAGCAGCGTTCAAAGCGCTGCTGGTCAACCGCTTGCAAGACCATCGCTTACGAGCACTGGAATGATAGCTCCCCTTCCAAAAAGTCCTGAAGGTCCGGTTCTAATTGTTTACGTTCATAATGTCTCCCCGCTCAAGTGAAACAAGAAGAACACCATAGATCATACAACTTTTACCTTGCAAACAGACACCTCCACAACCCAACCAGCACTTTGTTACTTGAAGGCAAAATGAAAACTCCTAGACGAGCAGGAAACAAAAAGAGCACCCATAAAGATAACACGTTACACGAAATCGGCGGACAAGACTAAAATAGTGATCAATGACAAGACTTTGCTCACCAAACCAGATGAAATGGAGTACACATTCCAATATTGTGATGACGCAGATCAACCTGTAACACGGCTTGGTGACCTCTTGACGGACGATGCTTCCAAAGAGGATAACATCGCCGTCTGCGCAAAAGTCGTAAAAGTCTCTCCTCCTAAGAGCATTGTCACACAACAGTCGAGGGGTATAAACAAAGTTTCAGAAGTGACGCTTCTGGATAACACAGGAACTATGATGTTAGATTTATGGAATGAGCAAATTTCTCAGGTGCAGATAGACTGTGTATCGATTCACATCATTATCCACCAGTTACTGGAATAATTCCAAGAAGTTGTCTTCCACCATGAACACCGCCATCAAGCAAAGCTTTCAAGCTGATCTGTGTTCCCTTCAATTCAATGAAAACAATCCTACTGAACTGGAAAATGAACATACCATTCATGTCCCAATGATTAGCACAGTTGAAGAAGTTCTAAGGTACAAAACCTGTTGTCATTGTAACAAGTGCATTATTCAACTAGAATCCATTGTAGTTAAATGCAACTACTGTTTTCATATGATGAGAGCCTCTAATTGTCCCACAAAACTGTATGTCAATGTAAAAAGAAAACACTGACCATTTTCGATGAAGTCTTGAAAGCTACTCTTGGTGACTTTGACCATCAGTCCGTTGAGACCGAAAATATTGCAGAACAACTATTGTTCCAAGAAAACATTTCTATTACATATAATGACAGGAATGTTATTACCAAAATGCAAAAGTTAAGCTAAGTTAAGTTATGCATTTTTTCCTAAGTTTTTCATGTTGAGTTAAGTTTAGATTAAAGTTGTGTTCTCTATACTTGTCTTGTTTATTTTAGTACATTGATCTGAACTAAAGGTGGGATGTGAAATGCACATAACTGTGAAAAGAAATTCTCAAATACTTGACTTTGATAAGTTGAATGATTTTTATGCCGTCTTATGTTCACACTTTTGCTTCCTGATTGAAAAGAATGATAACAAAGGAAAGAATCCCTCTGAGCTCATTGAAGCACATATTCATGGGTCGACAGATTTTTTATCAACACTGAAAATGCTTGCAAAAGAGGCTACCTATTTTGATGTATTTTACATGCAATAAATTAAAGACTAGCAGTTCCACATTAAAAAGCAAGTGCTGTCCAGAAACCTTTACCTATAACATTGAGTGAAATACAGTGAGAAAGGTCTGTAAGCTCGTATGAGAATGAAAAAAAAATCTTGAATACAGGCAAATTTTCCCAGTAATCTCAGCAGGTAAACATCAACATGAAGGTCTGGGTTGGGGAGGGGGTGGGGGGGGGGGGGCAGGGTTAGAGTCCACTATGACCCAAGAGTCCTTTGCCTATACCACACCATGTTCACCTACCATTTTGCCACACTAGCTATTCTGGACGTATGTCTTTGTAACATGTACAAAGCCTACACCAAGTGAGATAAGAGTGACCTTGCATGGTATGAACCCAGCTTGTTATAACAGCCGTTAAAAATTGACCAATAATTGCAAGTTCACCAAGATGTTTCATCTCTAGATTACTTAATCCATGAGTTTGGCCATAGGTATCCTTTGATTCAAAAGTTAAATGAGTTGTTTCATCCTTTCGAAAACTTTGTCGGTGTCTGTTACATTTTTTCCTGTTACTTCCCAAGTAAGTTAAACATTGATGTCTCTCGCAGTTGTTTTGTGTGCGCATTATGCCATATACCATGAAATTTCAGTGTGATATTTTCTATGGATACGATAAAAGCTAGTTTTTCAGCTGGAAGCCGTTCACAGTTAGTGCTTAGCGATATGCTGCTTTTCTGGTAATCCTGGTTTTAGTACAAAATTTGTTTTGGCCACAGTAGGAATTTTTTTTAAGTCGCACGCTTCGTAGGGTAGTTAATTACGTCACTAGTTCCAACCCAAGCACATGCCTGGCGTTTAAACCATGCCTTATGTAATGCACAGACCATGTGCCCACAAAAAAGAAGGCACTGTCCTTAACTGCCCTTCAGTAATTTTCTGAGCATTTTCTTTTCTGATGCAAAAGTGAAACGGCTAAGAAAATGTAAGGAGTTTCAATAAAACGTTGCTTACCATTACTTCCTGCACACTTATTCGTCAGTCTGTTGTCCTGCTTTATCTGATCTAAACATGCTATACCCCGTTAATTTTTCCCCTAAATTTCTTGCATCCTATTAATTTTTTACCCAAATATCCAGTATCCTGAAAACCCCTAATGGGACCTCACTGATAAACTGATAAAGCTGATCAAGATACACAGATCATAATCTTTTGACCTGATACTGTCTATCATTTTTTGTTTAATACAGGACCCCCTCCATCTAGCCTGCAAAAATAACCTACAAAATGGCTGCAAGCAGAAGCTCATGTTCAAATTATTCTGGGAAAGCCAGTTACTAGTTTAACCACAGAAATGCATAAAATGCCTTTAATGTCACCACCCTACCCCTACCCGTTGGAACATGCATTTTTCAAATGTAACACAATCTGTGGAAGAATAGCGGGTTCACAACAGATCAAAACAGAACTGAGCTTAAACAAGTTCTTGATGAGAATCCTCAATTAAAAGAATTTTAAAGACTGCTAACAGACTTCTGGGTCAGTTAGGATCTCAGCAAATTGTTAAACTTCTTGTAAATGGTGGCTTATGAGATGGAAGACAAGTAATATCGATAGATGTTATGAAGCGGGCTTCGGAGAGTTGAAATCTGCTTAACTGTGGTGATGTCTGAGAGTGATTTCGTACACTAATCACCAAAAATGTGGCTGAAACATACTGAAAATATAACATGAGGCATCGTGGAACATCCAGTTGTCGACATGTTGCGAGGTAAGTGGAATATCATTATTTTCTCTGTGGATCGTTATTTTCACGTTATTATGCTAATTAGGACAACGGTCTTTGTTGACAAAAGCACAGCTTAAACTTCTTCTAACATTTTACAGTTTTAACTGTCCCAAAATTTTATTGCATGTTTTTACAGGTGAGACATAGCTCTTTAAGTGGAGGGTAGTTTTGGGATCTCAAGTGATGTACTTTTGGCGATATTTTCCTTTAAATTTTGTCTTTTTATGGTGCTTCATGAGTAGTCCGAAAGGGAAGAAATTTAAAATTCTGTAAAAAAGTCAGGTAATGATCAAATTGCCAAAACAGCTCTCAATGTAACCAGCACTGGAAGTTTCCACCAAAGGTTTTTCCTAATAATGGCAGAAAGGATGGATTTCGTGGAATTTTTTTATATAAATAATTTCTATTATTTATATTGTTTATGTTATACTGACAGTTTAAAGAGAAGATTTAAATTAAATTTAAAAAATCCACAAATTCCATAAAATCTGTCTTTTCCACCATTATTAGGAAAAACCTTCGGTGGACATTTCCAGTGCTGGGAGGCAGTTGGATGAAACTTTCTTCTAATCACGGCAGAAAAGAAGGATTTCACGAATTGTGCAAAAATGTTCAGATTAATCTTAATATCTCTCTGTAAAAGTAAAGCATAACATTTTGCACTTTTATTGATTGGCCTTTGAAACACAAGATTTTACTCATGTCTGGTTTTTATATTCTGTTTCAACTGTTTTTAGTGAACCACATCCCACATTTGCAGTGACATAGATGTTACATCTTTCTTCAAAAGCCAGTGACACTTTTAGGTCACTTTCCTACCTTCCCCAACATCAAGAATGAGAACTGTTTCAGTTTATTTATTCTTGTTTGTGTTTTTAACATGACTCATGATAATTGTGTGACACGTGAAGAAAACACGCCGCTGTAGATGATATTTTCTCAACTCTTTTTGTTTGCCTCATTAGTTCTGGTTGATGTTGTTGTTAACACCTCCTGGGACTATGTGTAGACATCATTTCCTAAATTCCTCTCACACGAATTTACCATCACTGTGGCTTGTTAATCGAGTTTATTGTTTGATGTAAAATACCTGTTGATTGCTGACCAGTGCAAATCAGAGCAAAATTAAATTCAGGAAAATGACATGATAAAATTTGTGTGTAATGATGTCATGATGGCATGTCACAATTGGCTGATTTAACATGTCACAGTCGCTTTGTAATCTACGTTATTGTTTGCTGTGAAAGAGCTGTTGATTGCAAACCAGTGTGACAAAAAATGGCATCGATATGAAAATTACACTGCAAGAAAAGTCATTTAGAAAACCCACTGGAAAGCGCCTGTGAACTGATAGCGTGTCACAGTTGGCCATTTAAAACAAATAATTATGTCTTCTGTTGATTGCATTTCGTGTGGTATAATTATTCCCAGGAAATTCACAAGTCTTCTCTCTATAAAAGCAAAACACGTTTCAAGGCTTACATTCTCGTTCAAGATGTAGAGGGCTCGTTGTCCATGCCGTCAACCAAACAGCAGGACAATAAGAAGCGCTGCGTTGTGCTACTTGAGCCTGGTAATTTTGGGAAAAAGTAGTATTATTAGTGCAAAATATGCTTCCAAAGTTTTGGAGGAAGGTTTTGAAAATGCGTCATGAGGGTAAAGAAACCGGAGCGATGAAAGAGCTGTTTTAAGTCCTTAAAGACCAAAAGAACCCGTTTATGGAGGAGGTAGGGAATTTGTCTTACCAGTATTGCTTTTGGGATGAATTTGAAAGTTTCGTAGGGGATGCTGATTCAGTGGATCTCGACAAATGCAGCACGGAGAACATAGTCCAAACTTGTCTTGTCGATCCCTCATTTCATTGCAGTCTTTCCTGGGCTTTGAAGAAACTTCAAGATGTAAAACTGGTCATCAATCAGTTCAGCTTTCAATTAGACAGCTTGGCTGTTCCAAGAGAGAATGAGATCGTCGAAGAACAGGCAAGATTGCCCAATAAACTCACAGTGCTTGTTAATGACATTGGTATCGCCATGAAAAGGCCTGGCTATGCTTTGTATGGTGGAAAAGTGTACAAGAAATGCGACAAGGCAAAGTGCACCTATTCCTATAAGTGGGAGGTGGAGGCGTTCGTTAATAGTTTGGCGGGAACAAATCTTTCAAGGCACAACTTCTAAATGACATGAAGAAAGTCATCAATATCCTAGCCAACCTGCAATGCGAGGTCACTCGACCACTTTGCATAGATTGTAATTTGATTGAGGTAAACGATGGCAAGTGCTTGTCAATCAAGGAGCATCACTTCCTGGAAAATGGATAGCCGGGATCCTGTGTGAGAAAGTTGGGATCCCAAGCGGGATAGCCAGGATCCCGGGTGGGACAATTGAGATCCCGGGTGGGACAATTGGGATCCCGGGTGGGGCAATTGGGATTCCAGGCGGGACAGTAGAAATCCCGAGTGGGACAGTTGAGATCCCGGGTGGGACAGTAGGCATCCAAGGCAGGACAGTATGAATCCCAGCTGGGACAGTTGGGATCCTGGGCAAGACAGTAGGGATCTCTGGTTGGAAAGTTGGGATCCCAGGCAGGACAGTAGGGATTGTGGGCAGGAAAGTTGGGATCACAGGAGGGGCAGTAAAAAATGTCACTGATTAAAAAATACAGAACAGGTTTTACTATTTTTATAACTATATCTCCCAGATGCAGCACAGCTTATAAAATTATACGAACACATGTACTTGTACATGCCATGTTTTATTTCTTTAAATCATATTCTTTTTGGTCACTGCATGTATAACCATAGATTTCTGTCTGTAAGATAAACCTAATTTCTCTCCACCAGATTTGGGAATCTACTTATGAACACATCATTTTTCCCAGCAACTTCCACCTTGACACAAATATCCCTCAGTTGTTCCAACTTAACAGCAACAAAGTTGTTACAGTACACTACTTTAGACATGTGATTTAATAATAAAATACAATTTGTTAGAAAACAATGACAAAGGAAATGAAGTGACACTAATTTCTGGATGTACATGTTCATTTTTCAAAATGAAATAAATGACTTACACCACAAACTTAAAAGAAGCATAATTTTTCATTCACTTCAAAATAATGTTAATGCACTTTTACTATGATCGACAGCAGCCCTAATTTTTTTTAACCATTGTAAATATCAATGGCATGTAAAATTTGCACAACTTAAAACTTTTAATAAATAATTCTATAAAAATAAAATGAATAAATAACTTTATTTAAGTGTCAATGTATTAAGCACTGATGTGCTAATTATTGTGGACACTGTAAATAAATAAACAAATATTGCAAAGCGCATATAAACTTGTTGAAAAACCCAACTGGCAGGAGGCTAATCAGTACAAACAAGGGAAAGGCTAAGCAGTATAAACAAGGGAGACTAATTTTCTTGTGTTATTATTTTCATAATCAGCTTTACCAAAGTACAGTGTTGATACAGTATAGAATTACAAAATATTTCTTAATATCCTCCTCTGCAACAGCTCTTATTTACCTGGAATGTTCACATGACAACCTCTTTGTAAATTTCATCACTGATGAAGAGTTGAGTGAGGGATTCAGTTTTGTGACAAGAGATGGAAGATTCCTCAAGACTGACAGTGCAAATGCTACCTATGAAAAGGGAAAAAATATGATGTTTTTAGATGTTCAATGAACACAATTTTATACGATCATGTACTTTAAAAAGAATACTAACATTTCTATCCTTTAAACTCTTACTTTTATTACTACAACTACAAATTTAAGGCTGGAGGTACCTGTTCTGCAATGTGTCTTTTTCCATGGATCAAGCTTGTTAAACAGCCATTCATGTTTTCAAAGCCAAAACAAGAGTACACCCACAAAGGACCATAAAGCCTTACAAAGTAGACAAAATGGCTCAACTGGTGGGCATTCATAGTCATTGCCTTTTCACCTAATCAGAGAAGAAAAACAACATGGTTAAGAAAAAGCAGTCTGAAATGCGCAAGAACAAGGTAAAGGCATTGCCTAGGATTTCCTTTTTTTTTGAGGTAGCTACGATATTACATCATGCAAAATTAATATTTACCATATAAGGTGCCAAGTTCCTTGCAGAACAGGTCTATTATCTTTTCTGCATCACTGAGGTCTTTGTGAGATATTTTCTCGCTAACAAGAAGTGACATTGCTGTAACCATCAAAGAGTAGTGTTGTAGGTAAGGAGGAGGTAGGATCCCCATCAGCACTGGCACTGAGAAATGCAGCAACCAAGCCCTGAATTCTGTGGCTGAAATAAAGGTATATGTAAATAATTATTACAAACAACTTACTATTGTTTACGTGGTAAATAGTAATGTTAAGGCCTATGACATGCATGCTATAGCTTCAGGCGTGAAGTCATTGCAATGAATAACTGCTAATTACCTTTCCAATGTGCTCTGTCTTCTAGTGTTCTAGGTTTTCAGGAAATCACATCTGGAACTCTGATTGAGGTCAGACATTTATCTAGGGCAGCAATCTGTAACAGAATTGATTTGATTGTCTTAACTTTTTTATTTTTGTTTTTACCTTTAAACTTTACAGTCACATGCTATAAGCAAGTAACAATTAACAATTAAATGTGACATCTAAATTGAATGCTGAATCTCATAGTGTGAGATGAACCAAATAGGAATATTAAACTGTTCTGACACTTGTGAAATTCCACATTAAGCCATTTATTGTAAGGGTGTTGATTAGGCTTAAACCTAATCAACACCCTTACATGTACATGTATACCTTGTTCCCTATGTAAAAGTCCTTGCTTTTATGTTCTCCATTAAGCCAAAATGCAAGCAAATTCTTTATCAAGCCAAGACAAACGCCATGCATCCAGTCTGGTGCAAATCCTTCAACAAGATTGAACTCCTTGAAGAGCATAAATACAGAGGCACCTTTAACTCCTTTCACCTGTAGTACAGGAAATGTGAGAGTGAGTAAGAAAACTAAAAAAAAATGTTGGCTATATTATTTTGAACTGCACACTTGGTCTTAACCCATTGGCTCCTGCGACAGCCAGTTTGGGGCAGCACAGATGTTGCTTTTTGTTCACTTGTAGCACCGTACCGTTTTAATTCATCAAGTAGAATATAAGTAGCAACATAATTTAATCATTTTACCATTTTCAGATTTTCCTTTTGTTCAATGGATGTGCTAGAATTTGATTAATCTCAGGTAATAATTGGATTAAAGGAAAGCAACCTTATATAAATTAATACAGCAGGACATTAACTATAACTTGCTAATAAAACTGAGTTTAGAATTACATACATACCGACACGCCTGATTTTGAAGCTTCATAAGCACATTTCACCATAGACTTATGCGTTCTGTACTTCATGTTTGGAGTATGAGGCCATACCCTGTGAAGGTTGTTTTTTCCTACAGTCTGCCCAGAATCAAAACATGTCGAACAACTACTTTCCCCATTGTACTGTTTCATGTTTGTTACTAATGATTTGGCCTGAAGATCTTCAGTACATAACAGCAGTGTGGCATGGATCCTTTTTTCTCCAGAATTCACATTAACAGGAATTCCTACAACAATAGTTTTGAATGATCTGTAATATTAATGACGAAAAAAATTAGGAAGTACATTAAAGGGCCGTAAGAGACAAAGTTTTTCTCACATTACTTTACAGCTTAAAAAAGTGGATGAACATCCATTATTATATACTACTGCCACCTCAGTGCTAGATACTGATTTCTAGTAGATACTTTAGATTTTAAAATTTTATTTATTTTAGATTTTAAAATTTTAGATTGTAAATTATTTTAATTAACTATAGTCAGGGGACCTAAATAGGGTTAACCTCATGGTCCTCCTTTTCAAATACAAAAAATACTAATTTTTTATTTGTATTTGTATTTGTATTTGAATAAAGTATTATTATTATTGCTGTTGTTATTTATACTGCATGAGCACTCGGTGTCATAAGGAGAAATTAGATGAAGGTCAGCATTATAATGGCTTTACAGGGTTGACTCCATCCAAAGCACTTACCATTTTGGTAGAGATCACAAAAAGCACTTATCACTGGCTGTCCAAAAGTGAGCATGTTTGGCTTTTTGCTTGAACACCACAACCCAGCCAAAAGAAGGTACTTTCTGGATTGTCTATACAATAAAGATTGGTATAGAACTAATAAACATACATGTATTAATTTAACCAACAGACTCTGTTTTGACACTTGGCAAAATGTTGTCCTGTTCTGTCCTGAACTTAAACGTTTATTCTAAATGAACACATTCACACCTCAACTGCTCAGAACTTTGAAAACTGTTAATTAGCCTTTGCTTAAGAATCGGTATTTAAGTGCTCAGCTTGTAAACAGTACCCTTTTAGACAGTTTTGGTTCCTTTTTTAATTCAAGATAGTAAGTGGAAAACCTGACACAAGTTGATGGCATTTCTCTGCAAAAATTTCCAGGGGCATATGGGTAAGGCAAAGACTGATGATTATAAATTGGAGACATTTAAAGTTATCGATTTTTCAGTGTTACTTAGTAATAGAAATGTCTTTTTGTTTTACTGAACAGGAAAATTATAATGACATTGAAGGCAGTGATTCAGATAGTGGGACCACCGTTTGTGTAGACAGAGGGTTGGTTGCAGCCACGAAGAGACAGTCTGATAAACAAACTTCATTTTGTGAGAGATTTTAGTGGCAAATTAAAGGTTAGTTACAATAGGGGACCTTATATTAAAAAAAGGCACAGGCAAGTGGGACAAATGTGTTTTAATTTCTCAATCATTATGAGTAAGGAATGTTTGTTAACTTTACCATTTCCGAATGAAAATGTCGCACATCAAAAACAGGAGAATTTCCCAAACAGAATAACTGTTGTTAACTCTCAGATATACTTAACAATATGGTATTTCATGAGCCTGTGTTGGATATGAGATGGTTATAGATAGCCAAATAAGGGCGTGTAGTGCCGAGTTCGCTAAAACTATTTCATATCCAACAAACACAAGTAGTTTAATTGTTTTTAATTATTAAAAACATCCAAAGAATTGCAATATTTGAGCTCCCTGGCTGTTCTCATTGACATGTACACAGTCTACCATACTAATGTAGGCCAGGGTATATTAGTTCATATACCATTGCTTGTTAACCAATCAAAATTCAGGAACTGCAATATACCATTGCTAATAAGTTTTCAATAAAGCTGTAAATACACTATACCATTCTTAAGATATGATAGCATTTTAAAAAGTGTGGTATCAATCGAAATTATTGTCATTTTCAGGAAATGTTTGCAACATCAGTTAAAGGCATCTATGATCGATTTGATGCCTTAGACAATGCAATCTTAGCCTTATCTGAAAAATGCAAATGAGAAAAAGTTGGAGGAGATAGCAAGTTAAGTTTCTGGAAAAAGGTAATTAGGTTTGATCAATTCTTTTAAAATGCCACCCCATTAGGATATAAATAAAATCATTTTCCTTTACTGCAATAATGATGCAGAAATTTTTCTTTCTATTTTTTTAAGGTTTCCAGGCCTCTCAACTTAGTGGTGAGCCATTCACCCATAAGTACTGCAACACCCATCACTGTACAGGAAACCCCCAAGAAGGAGCAGGAGCAGGAGAAGGAAGAAAGTTCTGCAAAGCCAAACACTGATCCACAATCACAGGCTGCATCTGGATCAAAAGAAAGCTCTGGTTTGTGTTCCCCTAACCTTGAATTGGAGTGTTTTTCTGACCATTTAAAACTAACAAGTCATTTTATAAATTTTTTTGTGGGAAAGCAAATGGAACTTAATGACAGTATTTTGCTTTTTTGAAAATCTCTTCAAAAATTGACTGGAAAATTCTGTAGCATCATTGACCATTTCTCCTGCTCTCAAGTCTCCTACATGTATATAGAGAAAAGAATCTCCATCTACATTTAGGCCAGTTTTATTCTGTTGATTTGACTGATATGGGGAAATACTTAAATTTCCTTTATATTTTTCCAATGGATATCCAACCAGTCTATTCCTGCAATTGTATGCTAAACACCCATGTAAACTTATTATTTAAAGAATTAATAATGATTTTTATAGTTATGAATATCTCACATTTATTACTGGGGTGATGACAGATTTAACATAAATATGATAAGATAAAATGACTGTAATAAATATCCTGCAAGAAAAATTCATTGTGTACTTTTATGAGATCCTGTTACATGTAATTGTGACTAATTAGCTCTAACTGGCCGATTGTTTTACTTTGTACATTTAGGGTATATTGGGCACAAGAAGTTTGGAGTGCTGGCCTCTCCAGAGGTCATTAGGAGGGCAGAGGAGCAGGCTAGGGGTGTCCCAAAATCCCTAGCCTTTAATCTTCTTAACATCCTTGTTGACCTTAAGACACAGGCATCATCCAATATCTCTGGCCAAAATGGAAAAAAGGCCCTTGACAAAAATATCCTTGGTGCCATTCAGTGTAAGTTCTCAAAGCATATGTACCTTAATTTGTTACCTACCGGTATTCTAAAAAACAATTTGGACCATCACATTCAAAACCTAATTTAAGGTTATTGCATGCATGTTCTTCATTGAGCTTCATATGAAATGTTTGTAATTACGAGGGAGAAATTGTATAGAATTGTACTTTATTGATTAATTATCAGAAAGACAGTTGATTTAAACAAGTCTCATGCAGTCAGATTTTTGATTGCTTTCTCTCTTATAATTCGCTATTAATGTGTTTGTTCCAACAGCCCATCCTGCTCACTGTTTCCAGTGGACTGAGGAGGAGGCACTAAACAACTTCAAAAAAGAGCCTATGAACATTTAGCAAAAAAATCGCTGACAAATGCCGTAATTTAAACAAAAGAAAATAATTTTTTTATTACAAGTATACTTTTTATCATCTTTTTGTTAATATTTTGAAATCTTTTAATTGTAATATCCCAAACATTTTGCATTTCTCATTGTAAATTGATTTAATAATTTGTTATATGTAGATCTGATAATATAATAAAATTAACTTTTCCCTTTTGGCACAAGATCAATGTTTGGTGTGGTAAATTTCAATTGATGCTTTATTCTTTAGTTAATTTACACTTATTTTAAGTGTTGTATGACATTCTTGTACTGATATTTCACCCAACTAGAAATTATATCCAGAGAATTTTTCAATCCTGCCCAGAATCCCACCTACAAGGTCGTACCTAAGAATCCTTCTGAAATCCCACTCGGGATCAGGGATCCCAGGTGGAATCCCGCTTGGGATCCTGCTTGGGATCCCACCTTTGAACATGTGACCAATATCACTGGTCTCACCCAGGATCAAACCCGGGATCCCGCCTGGGAACCCACCTGGGATCCCGTTCCAAAATCCCACCGGGGATCCCACCTGGGATCTTGACTATTTTTTTACATGGGTGTAACGGAGTAGATGAGATGGACAGAGTACAGAGTATTTTCATCACTCCTCTTCCAAGCACAAGTGGTGCGTCTGCCTCATTCAAGCTTCGATGACTGCACAGTCTCTGCTGAACTACTTCGAGCTAGCACTTCCAAGAAGAAGTGAAAGAGGCAATCCAGCAGTCAACGAGCAGTCAAAAAATAGGTCTGCAAAGCGTACTTGTGTGGACTTAGATTTACTTTTATTTCATTCAGTTGGAGTGTTAGTTTTAAATGTTAGTATTCGGGAGTTAAAGTACTACAAGTGAATAGACCATCACTAGAAAGATAAGGTTATAAATTGAAATAAAGAAAGTAATATTGATTATTAGGTATCAACATAGATGAGTTGTTATTACTTTCATCGTAGACTGTTTACAGATATCAAATTAACTTGCAGATGTACTGTCAAGAGGGTTTGCAGCAATATCTAAGCCAGTTACATAATAAAGTCAGCAACTGAGAATTCAACAGTTGGTCCCAAATAGACACCTTGCCAATGGTGTGGATTCCACTGAAGTTCTGAATACGCTTTGTCATGACTGGAAAGAAATGTTGTCACGTGGAATAAGAATAATCAATTTGCTTACAGGAAGTAGGTTCCTTTGTCGATTGCCAGCTTTAAGATGATGCAAAATGTGGTAAACTTTTACTGTAAATGCAGTAAAAGCAATATAAAAAAACATATTATTCATGTAGTGTGCATGCTTCTTTTGATACATGAAGATCCTTGTGATGTTACAAGTATATGTTGATGATTGACTAGTAGTTTGCATAATAATTTCTGGATAGAGGAGTGCATCCATGTTTGTTTCTGGATTCAATATTAATCTTCAAGTGGCTGTTAGCTTACAGTTGTATGAATAGTTGTGTAATAGAGCTTCCAGCAACTCACATGAAAAGTATACAGTACAGGTTTATCAGCTGAAACTTGATAAAAAGTCAAATGCTACATAACAAACAAAAATGCAAAAACATTTTTTTTTTTTGCAGTGACTGAGACATGGCTGCGCAATAATGAAAACTATAATTTTTCAATTGCTGAAGTTTGTCCAACCGGATACTGCTTCTACCATGTTCCACGGAAAAACTCACGAGGGGGAGGAGTTGGTCTCCTAATAAAGAAACAAATGAAATTCATGAAACAAACCCAGACAAATTTCAGCTCCTTCGAATACCTGGACATTGTGACGACATGCTCCACTGGTTCTATAAGAATTGTAACTATCTACAGACCGCCTCCATCCAAATCAGTTAAATTGTTCTCTATTCTTTGAAGAATTTTGCACCCTCGCAGAACAGTTCGTTGTTTCCCCTGGCAACCTTCTAATAGTGGGTGACTTTAATTATCACATGGATAAAATCAGCAATTTGGAGACTGTAAAATTTAACAAGATCTTAGAATCGCTCAGTCTAGTCCAGCATGTAAATGGACCCACCCATAAGAAAGGCCACACCTTAGACCTGATCATAACTAGGGCCGAGGACGAGCTAGTCACTAGCGTTGAAATACGCGATCCAATGCTGTCCGATCACTCTGCTGTACACTGCAAGCTACGCCTAAACAAACCACCTCTGGAACGAATGGAAATTAGTTATCGTAAACTGTGCTCGGTAAATATGGTCAGTTTTAATGACGACCTAAAGCAATCTGACCTTCTGACAACCAACGCCTTTGATCTTATGGATCTCACTGAAAAATACGAAAATACTCTGACGGAAATACTTCAAAGGCATGCACCTTTAAAACGACGCATGATAACTCTCCGTCCATCAGCACCATGGTACCATGAGGGTATTAGTAACGCCAAGAGAAAACGTCGAAGGCTGGAGCGCCGCTGGCGATCGTCGAGACTGTGCGTCGACAGACAGATGTTTGTCGACCAGTGCCAGGTAGTGAACAAAATGCTAAGGGACGCAAAGGCTTCATACTATTCATCTATTATTTCAGAGAATGCATCAGATCCAAAAATACTTTTCAACGCAGTCGACAAGCTATTACACCACAGGGTAGATAGACGCTATCCAACCGCACCGTCAACGTTTGTGCTTACGAACAATTTTGCCGACTTTTTTGACAAGAAGATAGCATCCATAAGAACGGAGCTATCCAAAGAAGTGACTTCTGGTACCCAGTCCTGCGAAGCATACAAACAGCCATGTCAAGCCAAATTCACAGAGTTCAGGGTGATGTCAGAAAGAGAGATTGAAAGTTTTGTGGACAAAATCGGTAAAAAATCCTGTGATCTTGACCCTATACCGGCTTCTATTCTTAAGGAATGTAAATCAACTATTCTACCCGTGTTAACTAACATCGTTAACATGTCTCTCCAATCAGCATCTATGCCCGCTGCACTGAAAGAAGCAATGATCAAACCGAAGCTGAAGAAGGACAACCTGGACTCTGAGGATTATTCACACTCTAGACCTATCTCAAATCTGAAGGTTGTATCTAAGGTAATTGAAAAGGCAGTATCTTGTCAATTGAGCGACTATCTACGCGATAATGATCTAGAGGAATCTTTTCAGTCAGCATATAAACGCTTTCACAGCATGGAGACTGCTCTCCTGAGGGTGCAAAATGACATTCTCTGTGAGATAGATAATCAGAAATGCGTTATCCTGCTACTGTTGGACATGTCTGCGGCGTTTGATACCGTCGACCATAAACTGCTACTAGAAAGAATGGAAAAACGCTACGGCGTGAAAGGACATGCGCTAAAATGGTTTCGATCCTATCTTCAAGACCGAAAGCAGTTTGTGATGATTGACGGAACCAAGTCAGAGATGAAAGAACTTCGCTACGGTGTTCCCCAGGGATCCGTTTTAGGGCCAATCCTGTATTTGTTATACACATCGCCCATCGGGGACATCATCAAACGGCACGGACTTAACTACCATCTATACGCTGATGACACCCAGCTCTACCTCTCATTTAAGCCCAACTACGCCGAACAACCTGGTTCTATAGCTAAAATAGAAGCATGTGTTTCTGAGATCGACTCGTGGATGGTGTGCAATAAGCTGAAACTAAACAGAGGAAAGACGGAGATTTTGATCTTGAGTGCACGACATCGTCCACCCCCATTAATAGATCACGTCGATGTGTCTGGTGAACAGATCGAGCCATCTACTTCTGCAAAGAACATTGGAGTCATCTTTGATGAGTACATGTCACTGGAAAAGCATGTTACCAGTACCTGCAAGGCCTGTTTCTTCCGTCTTAGAAACATTAGCAGGATGAGTCTGTCTATCTCTAGCAGACACTGAAAAGTTAGTACATGCATTCATCACTTCCAAACTAGATAACGCCAACTCGCTTCTATATGGACTACCAAAATTTTTGATAGATCGTCTACAAAATGTCCAGAATGCTGCGGCTCGCGTTGTTACCAGAACAAGGAAATACGATCATATCAAGCCGGTTTTAAAGCAGCTACACTGGCTTCCAATAAGCCAGCGCATCAATTATAAGATTTTACTTTTAACCTATAAAGCGCTCAACGGCCAGGCCCCTAATTACATTACTGAACTGCTAGAGCCTTATGTACCAAGCAGAAATCTTCGATCCTCCTCCAAAAACCTCTTGAAAGTACCACCTGTCAAGTTAATAGGCTATGGTCATAGGTGTTTCTCTTTTGTAGCACCTAGCCTATGGAACTCTCTTCCGAACAATATAAGAGGGAGCAGCTCGCTATCAGATTTTAAGACTTGTATAAAGACATATCTTTTTAACAAATTTTATAACTAGACTTTTGGTTAGTTAATTAGTAGATTAGATAGTTTAGCTAGTTAGTTAGTCAGTCACTTAGTTAAGTTAGTCAGTTTTTATTTAAAGGTTTTAATGATTCCTAGTTTTACTTTCATTTTTACAGCTTAGCTATTTTATTTGTTAGTAATTTTTTATCACTGATGTAAATTTTTAATGTAAATTTTATTTTTAATAACATTTTTTACTGTAAAGCGCCATGAGCCCTGGATATGGCGCTGTACAAATCTATTATTATTATTATTATTATATAAATTATGTCTAAAGGAGTGTTCCACATTGCTCAGTGTGCTTCACTCTGGTTTACTAGGTTCTTATGCTCACATGACGTGGTACAGATGTCTCTGGCATTGTAGGTGTTATAATTGTTTTGTCAAACCCAATACTACTTTGATTGATTGGATCTGTTTTAAAATACAATAAGATAATAGCATATTTTTTATCATGCTATTCACAGTGGGAAGTTAATTAAATGTTATTTGAAGAACACAATGCAACTGTTATCAGCTTTTTAAAGAGAATTTCCTGTACACACGTTCATTCACTGTAATCACATTCCTGGTAGTATTGAACTTGTTGCATATCAGCTTGACAACCACAAATCAAGACATGTGCAGTACACCTTTTATTCTGAAAGGACTAGTCCATGTCTGTGAGCAAGACAATTGCAAATATAATAGGTTTTTTAAGCTCTTCAATGCTGACCAAAGTGTATCTCCTAAATGAAAGGGGTATCTCATGCAAATCCTTAAAGTTAAATTTAAAATATGTCAAAGCTGTGCTCTGATGTCTTTAAAACTGTAACAAACAACAATTGTAGTAACAATGATGTAATACATCAAGCATGAAAGACTGTGTTTAACCATATTTCCAAATATGGAGAAGAGTCTAAGATATAACACAGCTGAGAATTTTTGACAAAATTTGAGGTGTTGGAAATGTGATGGAATGTGGTCTTCGGTGTTTGACACACTATATACACAAGTACACCTATCTTCTCAATTGAAACTAGGACTAAGGAGAAAAAGGCAACTTAAAATTACAACATCTATGTCAAGTAAGATCAGATATCCAAACACCGTCACAGTTATGATTTACATTGTTTAAACTTGATCAGTTATTGATGAATTTGAGAAAATTATTTGAAAATGCTTCTGCAAGTGAATTTTCAAGAGAATATATTGGGCATTGTTTGATGTCAAGAGTAAAAATAATAAACAGTGTATTAAATTGCATTACATTGCATTGAATGTACATTCTCACAAAAACCGAAACTTTTCCTGGGATATTAGTTAACCTCATTGTAACAGTTAATGGCAAATACACATTTTTTGTACAGAATGTAACCGCTTCAATAAAAGTTGAGAAATATTTTCCCATTTGATTGACGTTACCGTGATTGATGCATTAAATGTTTAACGAACATAGCCCACATTCAGCTCAAGCTAAGACCCCTTCTGTTTAAGATCGTAAGACAAGAGAGCGAAATTCTCATAGGAAAATCAAGACCCACGAACATTGGTAAGGTACAATCTACTGATGTTGATATTTACATTGTTATGTAAATTGTGATTCTAGTGAGAACTATACTTAGATTTCAACTGCTCTCGAAGCTCTCTATTAGCATGAGCACATGGGATAATCATTGTGATTACTTTCTAAGTTAGAAACGCAATGATATTTAGTGATTTCGTGATGTAATTACTTCAGTTGACTGCTTTGCTTCGATTCGTATGAAAACACTCTGAGGCCACAAGATTAGGATTAAAGACAATAAAGGAAAGATTGTTCTGCTATACTGGCTTGGTGTCCTAAGGAGTTTTGACTGCGAGTGCAAACAACCTGAGAGAATGAGATTTCATTTCTGACTCAAGAAACCATTACACAGAATTTATAATTTGCAGAACTGTATAGGCTCAATCCAATAAGCATATTCTGGGTACAGTGTCTTCTATTTGATTGTAAATTTTAATCATAATCAAGTGAACATAATTTGCAACACACTGCTTGCCAACGTTTTCACCAAATTGTGCCTCTGTCAGTTCCTTGACTTGTGGCCAGCACACACAGTGATTGTTGGATTAGTGTTATTAAATACTGCAGGACCTGGATTGTTCTCATCATCCACTTCCCCTTACAAGCAATGGGATGTAGACCAAATGTAGCCAATAATTTCTGTTCATGTCTAGAATTTGTTTCAATGTTGTCAAGTGAAACACATTTACCTAAGACATGGTAAGAATCCATCCCCATTGAACATGTAATAAGGCATCCTTCACTTCCTTGACCGTTATTGTTCAATTGATGTCCTCGTACTTGCAGTTAATATTGTCATGTAGTTAACAAACAGCTCCAGTACATGTACGTTCAGCAGTTTGACTGCATTCACAGCTGCTGAAAATGACTGCACAGTGCAAATACATGTACATGATTTATGTGAGAACAGTAGAGTCCAGTAACTGACACTCATTTGGGTAAAGGTGAGTGCTTGTGAAAGCAAATACTTCTCCCATGCAATCCACGCTGAACACAAGCTGAGCCTGGATAAGTTAATGGCTTGCATGCGCAAAACAAATCTTGTATTGCTGAAGAAATTTTCTCAGGAAGATCTAAGTGAAATAACAAAGAGTACCCTTTTCTTGAGGGCAGTGCGGGAAGAAAGATAATGTATAACAAAAACGAGGCAAAGCAATTTAGAAGTGGAAAAAAACTTACCTTGAAAACTGCAACCAACTTGCGACGGTAAGCTGTACAAAAATATTACATGTACTCAAAACAGCAATGGCCGCTGTATCGAATGCTCACGTCATATAAGCCTACTCAATTCCTCCTAGAAGACCTCATGATATGTAGACAAATAAATTCTGCCGACGATACCATAGTGGAGGCTGAAGCTCCCCAAAAACAGTCCAGTCATTCTGGATTGGATAAATAATCCGTGATGACATACTCCTTTAAATCAGCTCGATGTTACATATGATTGAAACTACCTTTTGAGTTTATTGCTTACTTAAACTGACTTGTCAAGCAATATTGTCTGCTTTTACTTGATGTCTGAATACTTACCACAACACTACTAATTTCCCTGGAAACGTAGTTGCACAAATTTTACAGGAATGTGTCCAATGACTTCATTTCAAGCGCTTCGCATGGCAATCGCTTTCGCATTGTTCAAATTATTCTTTTCTGGAAGGCACTTGTAAGTATCTCCCACGTTCACGGCATGTTCGTAGACATGTTGCCCTTTCATGACACAGTTGTTTATCACAACTTTGCTCATCTTATTCCTTTATTAGAAACTCCACTCGATCGCTTTGGAAAAATAATATTGCATGACTAGACAAACAAAAACAGAGGCAAAGGCCAGACAGCTTTGACAGCTGTCAACAAGTCTAATTTTATTTCCTGCCTTTATCGCGTATCTAAAATACCGTATGTTGGACACAAGGGAATTTGGCTTATTGATTTGTGTGTTTGTGTGAGATTTTGGTTATGTCATCCTGTATCCTTTGTCTTTTTTGTTTTTCTATTCTAGCATAGTTTTGGTTTCACGCTTCTTTGTTTAATATTTATGTAAATTTAGGTTTATTACGTTCGGGTATAAAAAGATTTTTGCTCTCTCTCTCTATTCGGTTTTCGGTCAAGAAAATGTTTCTTGTGAACATTTTTTGGTAGCAGAACGAGGTTCCAAATCATGTTAGTGAACAGTGAGCATAGCGAAGCATTGAACGAAGGAGAGGAACGAATTGAGAACTTAAAGCAGGAAAAAGCGAAGGACAAATTGGCATTTACCAGAGTAAAGAACAAGTTGTTGTACCTTCTAGATGAAGAAGATAGTCCCAGCCGGCAGGAAGTCAAACAACTTTGTCAAAAACTTTGCGAAGTACAAGAACGCACCATGGAAACAATGGAGAAATTATCGCAAGAGTATTTACGTATCAAAGAAAAAGAGAAACGCAAAAAGCTGGGAGACGAAATGGACAAACAAGAAGTAGAATTTTCTGAGGCTCATGACAAGGCACAAGAATATTTGGACAATCGGACGGACGAGTTATCGAGTTTGGCAACTGATGCATTGGAAAATACTCACCGATGCCAAATCGAAGAAAGCGTACAACGCAAAAGTGTGGAAAAGCAAATTCAAGAGGATCAATTCAAGCTGGAACAAGATATTGCTCGTTCTAAAGAAGATTTAGAAGAATTTAATCGTCAATATCGTAGTCGCTTATTAGAAGAACAGCTTCGAGATTTGAAAGAATCGCCGGAAAAGTTTAAATTTGGAGGGCTGAAAACAACAGCGTTTTACGAGGAGAAATCGACAGAGAATCGTTCAAGTACGCTGTCACTTGGCCAGGATATGTGGAAACAACTCAAGCGTGTTTCAATTCCCGTATTCAATGGAGATAAAAAATTGTATGAAGGATGGAAAACAGCGTTCATGGCATGTGTTAACAAAGCGCCCGCTACACCTGAGTACAAGTTGCTTCAGTTGCGTCAATATTTATCAGGCAAGGCACTAAAGGTCGTGGAGCCTTTAGGACATTCTGCGGCGGCTTATGAGGCGGCCAAGGAAAGATTGGAACGAAAGTTTGGTGGTAAAAGACGTCAGATCGCCCTACATTTAGAAGAGTTAGAGAACTTTAGACCACTTCGTCCTGGATTGGCAAAGGACCTCGAGAGATTTGCAGATTTACTTGACGTAACTGTGGTCAATGTAAAAGAGGCCGGTTGACATGATGAGTTAGGAAACGGATCGCTTTACCTCAGTTTATGTAAAAAATTGACGGAAGGAATGTTAACGCAGTATCATTGGTGGATTTACGAAAATGGCCGTTGGCAGTCAGAAACACTGAGAGAGTTTATTATCCAAGAGTCAGAATTCCAGACTGTGGCATCTGAAACCATTCCAGGTTTGAGCAAACGTGGGAACAAGAAAGATAATGGACTGACTTTCTTTGGCAATACGAAGCAATCGTCAGGAAACCAGAGAAAAGTTGGATTTCTGCCATGCAAAGTCTGCAGTGGTCATCATGGAGTTTGGCGCTGTGAGAAATTCAAAGCTATGAGTCTTCCAGAGAGATGGGCAGCCGCTAAGAGCCTAAAACTATGCTACCGTTGCCTAGGAGGAGACCGCAGTGGAGAGGCATGTGTCAGATCGAGGATCTGTGGGATAAACAGTTGTAAGAAAACTCACAAGCGACTGTTGCATCGAAACCCTGTGCTGTCAGAGCGAAGTGATCAGGTGAACTCTCGTGATCAGCGGGAAACAGTTCAGGGGCCATCAGATGACACCCAACCTGATGCAGGCAGTGAAACAAATAATGGCATGGAGAGAAATTCAGTGGTCTTTTCTCCTCCCCAGGAGCCAGTCGAGCAGCTTACAGAGAGATCACACACCATTGACTACACGTGGTGTTCAACCAAGATTTGTGGCACTTCAGACCGTACCGGAGTTTCTAAAGAACGGCCATCGTAGAATTAAAGTGAACGCGTTACTGGATGAAGCATCCACTAAAACATATTTAAATGCTGACGTAGCTGCTGAATTGGAACTTCAGGGAGAACCCCAAAAAGTGACAGTTAATGTTTTAAATGGCCAGACTGAAACCTTCGAGACTACGTCAGTTGACTTCGAGCTGGAGAGTATGAATGGTAATGTGGCGACCAAGATGAGTGCATTCACGGCAGAATGAGTCACTGGAAGTATGAGAGTTATTGACTGGGAAAAGCATGTTGGCAAATGGTCCCATCTGAAAGGAATACAGTTTCCAGATCCTGGCAAACGCCCAATTGTGGACTTGTTAATCGGAGTCGATTATGCGGAGTTACACTACTCATTCAAGGATGTTTGAGGCCAGCCTGGAGAACCAGTTGCCAGGCTTACACCATTAGGATGGACTTGTACTGGAACTGTTAGTGGCCTCACAGGGGGTGACCGACAATCAAACTTTGTGCAAACATATTTTGTACGAGAACAGTCAGACACAGATGAGATTAGCACCCTTCTTCGAAAATTCTGGGAATTTGCGCAGATTGTGCAACACGGAAAAGCGGTTACTGAAAAGCCCAGAGATAGCAGAAGCCTACTCAAAGAATATTATTCAATATTTGGAGAAGGGCTACATTCGCAAGATCGACCCAGCCGAGGAGAAACCATCAAGGAAATGGTACCTGCCACATTTCCCGTTGTGCGACCTGACAGAGCCACAACTAAGACTCGAATCGTATTCGATGCTTCCACGAAGTGTAACGGAATCTCTCTTAATGATGTCATCTACCAAGGTCCAAACTTGCAAAGAGATCTGAACGATGTTTTGCTTCGATTCAGAAGACGCCCCGTTGCACTCATTTGTGACATCGCAGAGATGTATTTGAGAATTGAGGTCGCTCCAGAGGACCGATCATGTCAACGATTCTTATGGAGATCGATGGATCAGCAGAAAGAGTCAGAAGAGTTTCAATTCAACCGAGTAGATTTCGGAGTTAACTCGTCACCATTTCATGCCCAGTTTGTCTCTCAATTTCATGCTGAGAGGCATAAAGATGAGCTGCCCTTAGCTGCCGAAACAGTGTCCAAGTCAACCTATATGGACGACAGCATGGACTCAATGTCGGACGATAGTCAAGGTATTGAGCTGTACAAGCAGCTAGAAGAGCTGTGGAACAAAGCTGGAATGCACGCTCATAAATGGATGTCCAATTCTACCAAGGTACTAGAAAACTAGAGCGAAAATCGTGATGCAGGAAATGTGGACCACAGGACTTGAATGGGATGAGCTATGCCCAGGAGAGTTGAACAACAAGTCTCGAGAATGGTTCTGTGAGTTGGAAGAATTGCCAGTGATCAAAGTTTCTAGATGTTTACGATTTGGCCCAGAACAAGTTGCGCTCTCAGAAACTTTGCATACATTTGTAGATGCGTCGCAAGATGCGTATGGTGCTGTTATCTATTCTAGAGTTGTCTATGAGAGTGGATCGGTGTCGACACGCTTAGTCGCAGCCAAGTCAAAAGTTGCTCCACTAACGACAACAAGTATTCCTCGTTTAGACTGTTGGCAGCAGTCCTGGGTCTAAGACTTACTGAGTCTACTTCCAGAGTTTTCAGTGGTGCACTGGGTCAAGCAGTCTTTTGGTCTGACAGTATGAATGTTCTGTGGTGGCTTAGAGGAAGAAGTCGGAGATTTAAACCCTTTGTAGCAAATCATGTGGGAGAAATTCAAAGTTTGACAAATCCAAAACAGTGGCACTACGTTTCAATCCCTGAGAATCCTGCTGACTTAATTACAAGAGGCATGAGAATATCAGACATGACCAAGGAGGAAAAGTGGTGGAATGGTCCCGATTTCCTTCAAAAAGAAGAACCATACTGGCCTGTCAATCGAATTGAAGCAGATTTAGTTACAGAAGAAAAAGAAATCAAGAAAAAGGCTCAAGACAGACAAGACAGCTTACAAGCAAGAAACGAAGACTGGGCAATGGTTTCAGTTCACGATGATGATCAGTTGTGGCGTCTCGACCCAAAACGCTTTTCAAGTTGGTTAAGGTTGATAAGAGTTCAAGCATGGGTGCGTCATTTCATAGACAATTGTAGAAGTTGCAAGAGAGAAACTGGAGAATTAAAGTCGGTAGAAATCGAAGATGCTACGTTTCAGGTGATCAGGAGTCCACAAAGGAGGGCGTTTCCCGATGAGTATTTAGCGCTTCAGAGACAAAGAGAGCTTCCAAAGAAGAGCAAGTTGCTCGGATTACGACCATGGCTTGACGAGGAGGGTCAAATGAGATGTGATGGACGCGTCAAGTATGCGGAATTCCTACCACATGACGCTCGCTTTCCGATAATTTTACCCCAGAAGAACTGTGTGACGAAGTTGATTGTCAAACATTATCACGAGAAAGGGAATCATGCGGGAGGCACAAATCAAACGTTGGCGACTTTATCGACGTGCTTTTGGATCATTTGTGGTCAAGAAGAAATTCGTGAATGGGAGAAGGAGTGCAACGAATGTCGAAAAAGAAAAGCTAAGGCTGCAAAGCAAGTCATGGCTCCTCTCCCACAGATCAGACTTCGATCTTCCTTGAGAGCCTTTGCACAGACTGCTGTGGATTTTGAAGGGCCATTCGTCACCGTACAGGGAAGGACACGTAGATAAAAACGTTACTTGTGCTTGTTTACTTGCCTAGCGTCCAGAGCAGTCCATCTAGAAATGGCCTATGCACTTGACACCGATTCATTTTTTAATGCTTTCTACAGGATGGTCAACCGCAGAGGCCTCCCAAAAGAGATGTTATCTGACAATGGAGGAAACTTTGTTGGAGCTAACAAGGAGTTATGTGATTTGGTCAAAGAGCTGGACCAAGAGAAAATTACTAAATCAATGGCAACCCAAGGTGTAAACTGGAAGTTCAACCCTCCACTTGCACCTCACTTTGGAGGCGTTCATGAAACTATGATCAAAGCAGCAAAGCGAGCAATACATGCTATTCTGGGCAATGCAGATATTACAGACGAAGAGTTAACGACAGCTTTTACTGGAGCGGAGGCACTTCTGAACTCAAGACCACTGACATACCAATCGGCTAATCCAGAAGATGACGTTCCACTCACACCAAACCACTTCCTTTTTGGTCAGATCGGCAGACGATTTGCACCAGAATCAGTAGACCACACCGCTTTTAACCCAAAAAAGAAGGTGGAGAAGAGTCCAGGAATTAGTGAGGCATTTCTGGCATCGATGGATTTGGGAGTGGATACCTACTCTTAACATCAGAAGGAAGTGGCTGACTACTGAGCGAGATCTTCAAGTCGGGGATGTCGTGTTAGTCATTTCACCTAATACACTACGAGGACACTGGCCCCTTGGTCGAATCACCAAAGTTTTCCCAGGAAAAGATGGGCACGTAAGAGTGGCCAAGGTTCAAGTCGGAAGGAATGAATTGACCAGACCAATTTCAAAGTTGTGTCATCTGGAACTATCTTGAATTATTTCCGGAGACGCAAAGAGGAACTAACTTGAGAAGTGATTGTAGAGGTAATTGCAGTGAATGATGATGACGAGAATGAACAAAGAACTTTTGGACTTTAGTAACTTTTAAAACGTTGAACTGACAGGAACACTCCCCTCATTATCGACATTATCGTTAAATTGATATGCTATGGCATATCAATGAGGGGGAGAAATGGACACAAGGGAATTTGGCTTATTGATTTGTGTGTTTGCGTGAGATTTTGGTTATGTCATCCTGTATCCGTTGTCTTTTTTGTTTTTCTATTCTAGCATAGTTTCGGTTTCACGCTTCTTTGTTTAATATTTATGTAAATTTAGGTTTATTACGTTCAGGTATAAAAAGATTTTTGCTCTCTCTCTCTATTCAGTTTTCGGTCAATAAAATGTTTCTTGTGAACATATGTTGCAGGTGCGTGGGACAATTGCTTTAAAGTCTTGTTCAGGAGAGTTCTGAAGAATACGGAAATGTCAGAAGTAAAGCTGTGGCTTATGTCAATTGGAATACCAGGAATAGAAAGATTGGGAGACGAGTTTGAGTCCCGGGGCATTTTGACTTGCAAATCCTTACAGTATCTTCAAGTTGGCGATCTAGACTACATATTCTCGTCGCCAAAACATTTGCTTCTCGTGGAGAAGCAGGCACTGGACTATGATCTGCGACAACTTAAGCTTAAATCACAAGAACCTGGCAGTACTGCACATTTAATGCCGAAGCAATTACAGTTTAGCAGTAAAGAACCACATAGTTGGCCAGCTGAAGGAGGACGGCAACTGCATAAAACTCAAGCATTACTACTACATGCAAGATTGATTCTCCTCTAGACCGCCATAAGCAAGAGCTTGTTGAAAATGTCAGTTTTTTGGAGGCACAGATTGTGCAGAAGACATTTGGGAAAGCTTAAAGGTGACAATGATTTGCTCCAGACCATTTCCCACGGAAGAATTTGCAGTCACTGTCATCAGTCTGGCCATAACAGGAACAATTGCCACAGAATTGCATTCGACTCTCACAGTAAATGTAAATTGAAAGACAAACATCCAGAACTGAAAAAAATATATCAGTGAAACTCAAAAAATGCTAACTGTGCTAAAGAAAAATAGGGAAACGGCCAAGCAATCTCTGGAGCAATTTGTTACAGCTCCAGCGATCACACAGGAATTTTTTTGCCGTAATGCGTCCACACATGAAATGTCTGAATCCAGTAAAATATCTGAATCGTCAAGAGCTTGATAAAGATCTGCTTCACCTTCATAAAGTGTTTGAAAACAAAGTACCATCAGAATCAGAGGATTGGCACTTACCTTACTGATTGACACCTGTAAAGGCCAAGTACCGTATTTACCCGCAGATAGGCCACATCTGCATATAGGCCGCACGCGAAACTTTCAATTGGTTTTCATGGAAAAAATTATTGAGGTTGAGGCAAAGCGAAGTCTTAAATCAACAGCAGCTGATGTGTATCAAGTCAAGTTTATTTTTGACCATACATACAAATGTGGAAATGTTCAAACAGTAAACCAAAACCTTTTTGCAGACATTTTATATACATGTAAGACAGCCAAAACGGTCGACGTAGTTACGACAGATACGAGTGTACGATTTACGAGTTTATTGACAAAACAGCGGAGACAATAACAAAATAAACGGGAACGAGTAACACTGAAATACAATAAACAAACTAAAATAAGCCTAATGCTAATAAAGAGTAAAACAAAACAAAAATAAACTAACTTAGCTAAGAAATAACAAAGTAATTTGGTGTAAATAACAAGACAATTGCAATAGGAAGATTGCATGACAAAAATAAAGAAACAGGAACTGTGTGACAAAAACTGTCAACAGTTGTTGAGTATTACATGAAATGCAGAACTAAAAAGGTTCAAGTTACAGGATTACACAATAGTACTAAGCTGTGTACAAGCTAGTCACACAAGTAATTAGAGTGATAAAAACAGGCTACAAAACGTATAAAGGAACAGAAATGAATTTGGATTTGTGCAAACAATCACAAGTAATCAACAAGGATGTGGTAAGCGAAAAATACAATATTTACTAGCAAAAACTATAAAACAAAGGAACAGAGATAAAGCTACATGCTGTGCTGATTAAAGGTCAAGAAAACTAAGGAATAATACGACACAAAAACACAAAACTAGTAAAGGCAACTAAAAGCGACTGCTAACTGAACTAATGAAATAAAAGAAACGAACTAAACCAAAAGCCTTAAAGAAAAGTACAAATAAAACGAAATAATGCACTACATACCAAGGGTTATTGAGAATATAGCATTCGAACTAAACCAGTGCTTGACTTGAGAACTTACGTATAGCTCAGAATAGACCAACTGAATCAACTGAATTTGCTGAACAAATGGTTGCCAATTTATAACCGATTTGAGGAAACTGTAGGAATAACTCTAAACCAAATAAGGCTAGGGAGTGTATTTGTTGCCCACGAATACAGGATTTACCTAAGGGAACTAGGAGGTAACTTCTCCTACACAACAGGACTTAGCTAAGAGAAGTGTGTGGGAATGAATCACCAACACATACCAAAATAAGGTGTGTAAGGAAACCAAACTAATGTAGGAGAATAACCCAAATAGTAAGAAGAAAAATAACAACACAACACTAATAAAAAAGTTTGGGAATTAGAACTGAAAATGAGCTAAAGTGATCTTGTCACATACAGAGTAAATCAAAGGCAAGTTTGTGCACCTTATGTACAAACACGAGTGAAATTAATCATAACGCTGCGGTATATCAAAATTAAAATCCAATAAAATCACTTTCATCAACGTCATTTTCACCAAAAATGTCACGGTATTCCTGTTCATTGACATCCAAGACTGAGACTTCATCTTCACCAGCATAGAACAGTTCACCTTCTTCGTCTACAATTGACTCCACTTCGTCATCATCAGCAAAGGGATCAGACTCGTCCATTTCTTGCCAAAGAATATCGTCTTCTGTACCATCAAGTGCATTTGTGATGCAGCATTTGAGAAATGAATGTCTGATGGTGTCAGGGGAAATGGAATTCCAGCTGTCTAAAATCCAATGGCAAATCTGGGTGAGGTCAGGTTTACTAATGCAGCCTGGTGTGAATGTGTGGTTTCCATCAAGCATCCACTCGTTCCAATATTGCCTTAAATTGTCTTTGAAGGGCTTGTTCTCGCCTACGTCTAATGGTTGTAAAAGACTTGTCATCCCGCCTGGTATTACGGCCACATCTGTGCGTGAATTTTTCAAAACTGTTTAACATTGTTACACAAGTGAACTCTAAAGGAGTCCCACACAAGGAGATTTCTTTTTTGTAGAAGTCTGCCAAATTTGGACCAGACCATGTTTAACCACTCTTTCACTAGTGATTCGTCCATAGACCCTTTGGCTTGAGCACGAACGTGTATGCCTCGTGGCAGCACTAAATCTTTTGGTAGAGTTTTCCACTTAAACACCACATAGGGGGGATGTTTTGTTCCATTTTTTAGGCAGGCTAGCATAACTGTGAAGTGATCTTTTTCGTGACCAGTTGTCATGATTGACACTTTTTTTTCCTTTTAAGTCCACCATAGAATTTGCAGGCATGTCAAAAGTAAGGTCTGCATTTCCAATCAGTGAGAGCTCGTATTTGTACTTCTTTTGCTCAGCAATAATAAAGGCTTGAAATTTCTGAAGTTTCTCCTCGAAGTTCTCAGGCAGTTTTTGTGAAATTGTCGTTCTCCGGCAAATCGACAAGTCATGTCGATCCATGAAGTGATGACACCAATGTACCGAAGCTTTAAACTCACTCTCTGCAATGTTTCTGGCTTTTGCCATCGATTTTGCTTTTAGACGGATGACTGTGGTCGAAATTCCGATACCAGCCTTTCTCTTCTCGTCAATCCATTCCTTCAGTTCTTTTTCCGATTCAGGAAATTTTGCTGGGCAATACCGTGCTGCTCTCTGGTCGCGACGATGACCTTTCAGTGTTTCTTGTTGTGATTGCCACCTTCAAACATTCTTCTCGTCAACTTGGAACTGGCATGCTGCTGCTCAATTTTCTTTCTCTATGGCATAAGTAACAATGGTAAGTTTGAAGAGTGCTGTATATGATATCCTGGAAGAACCTTTTGGTTTCATGATTTGCTAAAAACGACGTCACATTTTACTTTCACACAACGTAAACACAGCCTTTGAAGTCGATGCGATCGGACTTGATTGGATGAGAAATTGTGCGTTACTATGGTTGCATAGATCTGCGAGCATGTGCGTCATCTGTCATGTCACATTACATGAATCAAATGTGAAAGATCGAGATCGTGCCAAATTAGAAGCCACAGTTTGCAAATTAAAGAGGAGAAATGAGTGGAGCTACACGCACTTATAAAGTGGATAGTGAAATCAGAGGTTACCATGTTTATCGAAGCAGTTGGAAACCCAAAATTGGCGATTTGTTATTGACTGATTGAGAACGGTAAAATGAAGACGACAAGTTTGCAGTGGCTGTTTATCAAGAACTCAGCATCAACAAGAAGAAAATTGTCGGACTTTTGCCAGTGGAATTCAGCACAATTGCAGCCTATTTTATTGAGAACAACGGTGAAATTTCCTGCAAAGTAACTAGGAAAAGGAAGCACTCTAAAGGCCCATGAGGAGGAATGGCTATTCAGTGCAAGCTGTGTTGGACACCTTCAAACAAAAGACATGTTAAAAAACTTGATGTGCTCATTGCTGCAGAGAGAATCAAGATTCTTCGCATACATGGACTTAATGTTTAGCTGTATGTGTTTTGACTAAGGAACAATTTAAAGCGAACATTAAAACACCAATTTAGTGTACCACCTTAAAATCTTGTGCATATTAATGAGGTGTCAAAACGCTTGTACCCACGCATCAGCCGCAACCCTAATTTTGGTACCATTTTTCTGTTAAAAAAGTGCGGCCTATCCACGGGTAAATATGGTACCTCTGGAGAACATGAAATGCCATTGCCAAAAGCCTCTCATCATGAGCATGTCCAGATCAGAAAAGAACCCGGGCAGGTTTTACTTCAGGTGTTCCAAGCGCTATTGTAACATCTTTCAATGGGCCAATGAACCCCACAAACCAAGGTCAGAGCTTGGTTAGAAGACGGTAGAAAGCTTTGGTTGGAACCCCACCCACTTCAACAAGGGGTAGAGAGTATTGTCAAAAGAGTGTATGACTGTGCAGATCTTGGGAACTGGGAATTTGAAAGAGATCCTTGTAGATGGGTAGTGTGTTTCTGGGCTCACATTTTTCTAGCACTTCAAAATCCTGGGCCCAGTTATTATGACCCTTCACATCAGAGGTGAAGTAATAAACTTCAACCAAGTGCTAAATGGCATTGTATAAACAAAAAACCTGATTACAAGAAGGTAAGAAGGTACCCTTGGTGGAGAAAAAGGTCAAAAATAAACAGCTTAGCAAGTGGAATCACAAGCCTGATTTCACAAACAACCCAACATGCAGACTCATAAATCCCACAAAATCAGAGATCAGCATAATCAGCAAGCACATTTTAGACAACATAAACAAAGAGATAATCAAAGTAACAAAAGTGAATCTATGGAGATGTACCTCAAATGTCATTGAATGGTTTCAAGGAATCCCAAAAAAATCCCAACACGTGTTCATAACTTTCAATGTATGTGACTTCTAACTATCCATTTCCAACAGCTTCTGACAAAGGCACTTGACTATGCATCCCAATTCACACATATCTCTCCGCAAGACCGCCACATTATCACACACACAAAAAAAATCACCATTGTCTCACCAGAACACGCCATGGGAAAAGAAAAACACCAGCAACTTGTTTGACATGACGATGGGCTCATATGATGGAGCCAAGACATGCAAACTCGTTGGCACCTACATGTTGTCCCTCATCCCACCGAAATTTAAAGGCCAAGTTGGTCTCTACCGTGACGATGGTTTGGCAGTGTGCAAAGCAACACCTAAACAAATCAAGAAAACGAAACAAGTCAAATGGCCTCAAAATCACCATCGAAGCAAACAAAAAAAACATAAACTACCTAGACGTAACCCTAGACCTTACAAGAGGATCTTACAAACCCTTCATGAAACCCAACAACAAAATCCTCTACATCCTCCGACAAAGCAATCACCCACCCGCACTACTAAAGAACATCCCAGAAAACATCAAAAAACTACTAACCAGCATCTCATCTATCCAGAAAGTTTTTGACGACGCGATTCCGCCGTACCAGAAAGCACTTGATGAGAGTGGCTACAATTACAAGCTCACGTATAATCCACAGCCAAAGCGCAACAGAAATCGCCAAAGAAAAATCGTATGGTACAACCCCCATGGAATGCTAACATGAAAACTAACCTGGGAAGGAAGTTCCTAAACATCATCGACAGATGCTTCCCAAACGGACACCCCCTACACAAGATGTTCAACAAGCACACACTGAAGCTCAGCTACTCCTGCATGCCTAACATGAAGAGTATCATCTCATCACACAACAAAGCACTACTATCAAATTACCACCAGTCACAAACACAGACAAACGTCAAAGAATGCAACTGCAGAAAAAAGGATCAATACCCTCTGGACGGAAAATGTCTCACACAAAATGTAGTTTACCAAGCCACATTCACAACACAAACTTCATCAGACTCATACGTGGGCTTCACCACAAATTTTAAAGAGTGCTACAGAAATCACACAGCATCCTTTCAACACCAAAACAAGACAAACGAAACTGAGCTATCTAAACACATTTGGACACTAAAAGACAACAACAAACCTTTTACCATCAAGTGGAGAATCATTAAGCAGTGCAGACCTTATAGCAACATTAGTAACAAATGTAATTTGTGTTTTTGACAAATTTGTGATCATCTGTAAGAAGAGTTTGTGTACTCTAAGAGAAACGAACTAGCAAGTGCATGCCCCCACTGAAACAGATACCTACTCAAGAACTTTGTGACCAAGTAACGCAATCTTTAAGTAACACGTGATTTCAGATTTTAAATCCCATAGCAACTGCTTTTTATTGCCAGTTTTTCAATGCTAAATAGCATCTGTTTTTCCATATCGTAGCAACTGTTTTTATATCTCATAGCAACCTAAAGTTAGCTTTTAATTGCCAGTTTGTGAAATTTAACAGTCATTTGTTGATATTGCCTGATGAGTATGGTCATTCTTTGACCATATGAAACACCCTTGTTGCAATAAAACAATGAATCGAAGTCTTGCTACCATTGTTTATTATCTACACTGCTCCTCCCAGAGTTGAGCTCTCTATAAATTTATTCTGTTCAAGTTCAAGAAGTATCTACTGCTCCTTTCACCAAGTTGAGCACTGTTGAGAATGAATTACCAGGTTAAAGATTTCAGTTATTTGACCAAGAACATCCCGCTGGCAAGTAGAAGCAAGTATCTACAAATCCTGATAGAGAAAACAGAATCCTTAATATACCGAATGCATTGGAAAGCCTTCTTCTTTTCGAAAAACCACGACACCGTTAACAACGAAAAAGAAACGTATGGATTCAAATCAAAATGCCCACCACCGCATATTAGGGCCCTCGATGAATTTGAAGACAGCATGCTCAATATGATCCAATGAGTGGAGTTTAAAACCAACTGCACTGCAACAAATAGCTTCCAAGCAAAACTTGACAAAGACGTACAAGAAATCTGACAAGATAAGAACATCTATGTAAAATCCAACAAAACTACCAACCACTACAAGGCTGAGCCTCAAGACCATTTAAACCTCCTACAGAAAAACGTGACTAAGGCTTACAAGAAAACTAGCAAAAGCATCCCAGATTCAATTACCTCCATGGACAAAGAGATTGCCCAAGACCTTAAACTTGAGGACCGCATTGAAGTTTCCGTGAGCAGAGCCGCATTCATAACATTAAAAGATTACAAGCCTGATTTCACAAACAACCCAACATGCAGACTCGTAAATCCCACAAAATCAGAGATCGGCATAATCAGCAAGCACATTTTAGACAACATAAACAAAGAGATAATCAAAGTAACAAAAGCAAATCTATGGAGATGTACCTCAAATGTCATCGAATGGTTTCAACCAATCCCAAACAAATCTCAACACGTGTTCATAACTTTCGATGTATGTGACTTCTACCCATCCATTTCCAAGCAGCTTCTCACAAAGGCATTTGACTATGCATCCCAATTCACACATATCACACCACAAGACCGCCACATTATCACACGCGAAAAAATCACTGTTGTATCACCAGAACACGCCATGGGAAAAGAAGAACACCAGCAACTTGTTCGACGTGACAATGGGCTCATATGATGGAGCTGAGACATGCGAACTCGTTGGCACCTACATGTTGTCCCTCATCACACCAAAATTTAAAGGCCAAGTTGGTCTCTACCATGACGATGGTCTGGCAGTGTGCAAAGCAACACCTAAACAAACCAAGAAAGCGAAACAAGAAGTCAGTGAAATTTTCAAGTCAAATGGCCTCAAAATCACCATGGAAGGAAACAAAAAACCATAAACTTCCTAGACATAACCCTAGACCTTACAAGAGGATCTTACAAACCCTGCATGAAACCCAACAACAAAATCCTCTACGTCCTCCAACAAAGCAATCACCCACCTGCACCACTAAAGAACATCCCAGAAAACATCAACAAACGACTGACCAGCATCTCAACTAGCCAGAAAGTTTTTCGACAACGCGATTTCACCGTACCAGAAAGCGCTTGACAAGAATGGCTACAATCACAAGCTCACGTATCACGCACAGCCAAAGCGCAACAGAAATCGCCAAAGAAAAATTGTATGCTACAACCCCCCATGGAATGCTAACGTGAAAACTAACCTGGGAAGGAAGTTCCTAAACATCATCGACAGATGCTTCCCAAACGGACACCCCCTACACAAGATCTTCAACAAGCACACACTGAAGCTCAGCTACTCCTGCATGCCCAACATGAAGAGTATCATCTCGTCACACAACAAAGCACTACTATCAGATTACCACCAGTCGCAAACACAAACAAACATCTAAGAATGCAACTGCAGAAAAAAAGAATCAATGCCCGCTGGACGGAAAATGCCTCACACAAAATGTAGTTTACCAAGCCACATTCACAACACAAACTTCATCAGACTCATACAAGGGCCTTGCCAGAAATTTTAAAGAGTGTTACAGAAATCACACAGCATCCTTTCAACACCAAAACAAGACAAATGAAACTGAGCTATTTAAACACATTTGGACACTAAAAGACAACAACAAATGTTTTACCATCAAGTGGAGAATTAAGCTGTGCAGACCTTATAGCAACATTAGGCACAAATGTAATTTATGTCTTTTTGAGAAATTTGTGATCATCTGTAAGACGAGTTTGTGTACTCTAACCAAGAGAAACAAACTAGCAAGTGGGTGCCCCCACAGAAACAGATACCTACTCAAGAACTTTGTGACCAAGTAATGCAATGTTTAAGTAACACATGATTTCAGATTTTAAGTCCCATAGCCACTGCTTTTTATTGCCAGTTTTTCAATGCTATATAGCATCTGTTTTTCCATATCATAGCAACTGTTTTTATATCTCATAGCAACCTAAAGTTAGCTTTTAATTGCCAGTCCGCGAAATTTAATAGTCATTCGTTGATATTGCCTGATGAGTGTGGTCATTTTTTGACCATACGAAACAGCGTTGTTGCAATAAAACAATGAATTGAAGTCTTGCTACCATTGTTTATTATCTACACTGCTCCTCTCAGAGTTGAGCCCTGTATAAATTTATTCTGTTCAAGTTCAAGAAGTAAAATGTAGTTTCTGTAGGCAGCTTTGCAAAGAGTACGACTACTACTGTCCTGTCTCATTGTGGATGTCTGCTGTATTCTTTGAACAAAGTTGTAAATATTCTGCATCTAAACAAAGTTTGCACAAGAAAAACGTTCCCCTAGATGGTCAAATCAGGTGGGCAAAATCATCCTCACAACTGGCCCTAAGGCCCTTGGACATGGCTTTCTCTGTGTTCCACACGCACACCTCAGAGTTTTGCAAGGATATCCTTGCAGTTTCCTCTCAGTTTTATTCATGCAGGTACTCAAACATTTGCATGACACTTGTGGCTAGGCAAATAACGAATAAGCAGATAATAAAGAAAATATTCGATTGACAAACCAGGCTTGGAAATTGCAAATTTTGAATGCCTTTGTAGTGAAAAAAGTAGAAACTGTTTTCCCTCACCTGTACCTCTTGATTGTTCAATCAAGACTGCACATGCGTTTTATCATGACAATCGTCCTTTAATTTCCACACTGGCCATAAGTATGCCATGATGCAATGGCAAACATGAGACATTTTTCTTGACTCTCACTTTTGAAATCAATAATTTTGTGTTTAAGTTGAAGTTCAAGTTCACACCATCAACATTAAAATCAACACGCACCTGAAATATTAACTCGGAAATAAATTTTAACTCCTGTTATACAATAAGTATTGTAGAGTTAAGCGATTGCCCATGGGTACCCCCCTTAGTAGCTATTGTACATCACATGACATATGGTGCAATAACCATGTGCTCAGTTGTGTTGTGGAATTGTATATCTTGTAGTTCCAAATCAAAATGTTTGAACACTGTGTTTTATAGAGGGATTGTGGCATTACATTGGTGGCAGTGGTGAACAAAACGAACTTTACATCTACCTGTGGTCAGTGGAGATATTTTGGTGGTTTTTGTGGCCAAATATCATTGTTTTGTATGGTTCTGCATGGAAATTTTGTGTTTGCTTGCGTGGTTTCATCGGTTCGCAATGGTGAAAAACTCATTCATGGATTTGGAATCCAAAGGGACGAGTTGCTTGACGGCAGTTATTCCTTTTAAGCTGGGGAATCCGTTTACCCCAGAGTCTGATTCATCTCTGGATCCATCAGAAAATTATTTCAAAAGTTCAAGTTGTCAATCTCACTTTGCAAACCTATTTGTGCCAGACAACGAATCGGATAATTATTCGGCTGATTTGTTTGCACACCACTAGAAGTTTATGAAACCTGTTAACATCCTGCAAGATTATTTGAAACACTTTGAGCATTGCTCTGTTGTTAATGGTTGGAGCAATGAAGAAGCTGCTGTATTCCTGGCCGCAAGCCTTTGTGGGAAAGCTCAAAAGGTGCTAAATGGCCTGTCTGATACCGACTGTCAAAATTTCAAGAAGATTGTTTACTGGAGACTGGAGCTTCGCTTTGGTGTTGAAAAACAATGCGAGTTGCACAAGGCCTGTCTGCATAGCTGTTGCCAACAGGAAAATGAAAGTGTTCAAGTTCTTGCTGCAGATATCCGGTCTATGTTTAGTCTAGCTTAACAGGATTTGTCTCCTGACACTCAGGAAAGATTTGCCGTACACCATTTAATGGATGCCATCAAAAATAATAATGACAGGCTCCAATTATGCAGAGATAAACCAGGCACCATGGATGAAGCCCTGTCGTTGGCTTGTGAACTTGAAGCATTTTGTCCCTTGGATGGGGATTGGTGAGGAAGTTCTCTGAAGGTTTGCTCTGTAAATGAAGTTGAAAGGGAGCCTGATTTATTTAAAGCTCAGATGGAAATGTTATGTTCTGACCTTCAAGCGAAACAGAAACGTCAGGTGACTCAACAAGATGCTCTTTAACCCATTCACGCCCGAATGAAATTGCACACAACCCACCCCTAAATTCCCAGCAATTTTTGTGGCTCTGCCAAGAGAGCCACTATGTTATACTGACTGAGTGAGGTGTATGAGTGAGTGATGAACTGAACGGCCGCTGAACCTCTTTTCCGGAAATTATCAGAACAAAAGGCTTTCTATTCCGGGAATCCTTTCGAACAACTCGTACGGGCGAAAACAAACCGTCGAATTATCGACTTATCTGTACCAAGTTCAGCGTGGAAAACGTTGCCCGACGTCGCATTTGGCTTTCGAGCTGGAAGGTTTATTGCTGAATAGTGCAGGTATGTTTTCCAAAATTACAAGTTTTTTCTCTCCAATATTCAGTCTCAGCATTCAAGCACTGTGTCCTGTGTTTTCTCGCCATGTATCTTTAAGGTATCTTTCAGATTCAAAGCAGTTTTTGTATAGAGAAATCTTGCCTGAACTTCTGACTCGTACGTGGGAAATCCATGATGGCTGGCGAGCGAGTGGTGCAAATGAGCCCTTCTTGGGATCACACTATTCCCTATTGGGAACGAAATATTCCTTTTGAGGTACAAAACTTGTCTTTCGAGACAACAATGAATCCCTTCTGGGAGCAAAACATTCCTTTCGAGGAACAAAACTTGTCTTTCGAGACAACAATGAATCCCTTCTGGGAGCAAAACTTTCCTTTCGAGGAACAAAACTTGTCTTTCGAGACAACAGTGAATCCCTTCTGGGAGCAAAACATTCCTTTCGAGGAACAAAACTTGGCTTTCGAGACACAAATGAGTCTATTCTGGAAGCAAAACATTCCTTTCGAGGAACAAATATTGTTTCCGAAGACACGAATGAGATGTCGATGATTCAGAATGAAATACAAATGCCTATTGGTGAAACCACGTTGCTCGGTTGCCATCATGCACAAGCCAAAGTGAATGAAACTAACAGTGAACACAGTGACACGTGCTTGACTGCAGTGCTGCATTCTAGTGTAACTAACGTTACAGTAGCTATCAAAAGCCCTTATCGGTCACATTGCATTAGAATTTCCCGTTCGCATAATTCAACGTTTACTAAGATAGTACATCTTAGAGATAGAGAACCATCTAGAGTATCTCTGAAAAAAGTTTTGAATGGAACGAAGCACAAAAAGCTTAGAAAAAAGTGCAAAGTTTGGATCAAAAAATCAATTCCTTTGTCATCTGCTTTGAATGATATTGCTACTAGCTACAAAAAATGGAAGCTTGAACATACTAGGAGGCAAGACAGTTATTATAGCAAATATTATCCAAAACAAACCGTTTTCACCAGATATGATTTAGCTGAACGGAAAAATATCCTGTCAGGTGATATTGAGAGTAATCCTGGTCCCGATAATAACTTGTCTTATAAAATGTGTAACATAAATCATGCTTCTGTCTTTCAAATCAGATTGCAGAGATATGGGTTAAGACCTTTGGAGGTTGGCGGAGGTGGCAATTGCCTCTTCAGAGTGATAGCACACCAGTTATACAACAACTCAAATCTTTATTTTGAAATTAGGGCTGCTGGTGTTCAATATTTACAAAATAACCCTGAATGCTTTATTGAAAGTGCAGTTTTAAACAATATGTCATGGTTTCAATACATTAGTAATATGTCCAGAGAGGGGACTTGGGGTGATCACATCATTATGCAAGCTATAGCAGATGCTTTTAATTTAAGGATTAATGTAGTTGAATCCAGTGAGAATTTTGCTGAAGTAACTTTAGTAGAACCTGTGAATGTGTCACTTTATTCGAGGTCTGTATATATCGGGCACATAGGGGAAATGCATTATGTCTCCACTATACCCATAACTCATGGAACTACATCTCAATCACTCAGCCAAAGAACGTCCCTTGACTCTGATGATTTTCCAATTAACAACCGCAAACGGAAATCAATTGACACAGCTCAAAACCAATGCATTTTATCTGCATTGAGTGCAAACAAACAAACAGCTTATAACTCAAGTTCAAAAACATGTGTTGCAAGTTTCCAGTCAGTCAGTGAATTAAATTGTGCTCAATACCAAAGGGCTTGTAGAGCAAAAATGTCATCTCCTGAGCAAAAAGCAAAACAGAATGCACAACAAAAGGTTTATAGACATAAAATTGCATCTCCCGAGCAAAGAGCAAAACGGAATGCACAGCAAAAGGCTTATAGAGAAAAAATTGCATCCTCTCAGCAAAGAGCAAAACGAAATGCACAGCAAAAGGCTTACAGAGAAAAAATTGCATCTCCAGAGCAAAGAGCAAAACATAATGCACAGCAGAAGGCATACAAATGAAAAGAGGTTTATAGAGCAAAAATGGCATTGCCTGAGCAAAAAGCGAAAAAGAACAAACAGCAAAATACTTACAGAGCAAAGGTAGCATCTCCTGGACAAAAAGCAAAAAGCTTGCAGGCTGAAAAACATAACTAATATTGACTCAGCTATTTCCAAGTTTCATGAGACTGTTGCCAAAGGTCCATTGTATGTTTGCTAATGTTGTGATCAGCTATGGTATAGACATAGTGTGCTTTCTTATAAAAAATTTAGAGAATCTAATCTTGAAAGCATCAAATGTTTATGTAATAAAACCAGTGTCAATAATGTAGAATGGATATGCAAGACATGCCATAGCTATTTGATTAAAAATAAAATTCCACCATGTGCAATCATAAATGGGATGGTATTTCCTGAGAAACCAACCTTCTTTGATCTTAATGAACTAGAGTGCAGATTACTTGCCCCTAGGAGTGCTTTTCAAAAACTTATGCAAGCTCCCAGAGGAAAACCGCTTAAAATTCATGGAAATGTTGTCAATGTACCTGCTAATGTATGTAGCACAGTGTGTCAGCTACCACAGTTACCAAGCAATACTGGGACAATAAAAGTAAATTTGAAAAGAAAATTACAGTACAAGAGCTCAGCGTTGTCTTTAAATGTAAGACCACATAAGGTTCTTGAAGCTATTAATTGGCTGATTTTGAATAGTAATCTTTATAAAGATGAAGGTATAGTATTAAATCCAGCCTGGGCTAGCGAATATGATACAGAACTTGCACAAGATAAAGATTCTTGTGAACAACCACTACCCTTAAGACCTGAATGTAGCAATGGAGCTACTAGTAGTAGCATGACTAATGATTGCATATTAAGTGATGATGACGAAGACAATTGGAGTGAAGATGAAACAGAATCCCCAGCAGGTGTTACTGATACCATGCTAACAGCAACTGACTTCCTACAAGATAATGAGCGATCACGTATCTTCAATGTTGCACCTGCTGAAGGAAACATACCTTTAAGTATATTTAAGGATAAGCATTCAGAGGAATTAGCATACCCAGGCATATTTCTTGGTCAGCCACGACAGCAGAGTAAATTTGTGCACTACAGTGATGTCTGCAAATCAGAACTTTGTAGGTCAGGTAGAAGAGCTGCCATGTGTGTTGAAAATATATTTTATAAAACAAAAAAGTTACTAATGAAAATTCTTCTAGGTAAATCGAATATTGCTCTACAAAAGTGTAAGGCAAATAACAGAAACCTGACTGCACATCATTTAAAGCAAGAAGGGGCAATAGAGAGGTTAATGTGTTATGATGAAGGGTTTAAATTCCTAAGTGCACTACAAGGATCTCCTCCGTATTTTGAGAAAGCCAAGAAAGATCTGTTTGCAATGATAAGGCAATTAGGACCAGCTACATTATTTTGTAGTTTTCATCTGCTGAAATCCAATGGTATCATCTTCTCAGAATTCTTGGTCAACTTGTAGACCACAAGATATATAGTGACAGTGAACTTGAAAACCTAAACTGGGAGGACAGATGTAGGCTTATTCAGAGTGATCTTGTCACATGTGCAAGACATTTTGATTATCAAGTTAATCAGTTTTTGAACAACTTCCTTTTAAGTTCTGTGGAGCCATTACACAAAATATCAGATTGGTTGTGTAGAGTTGAGTACCAACAGCGTGGCTCACCTCACATCCACATGTTGATATGGATTGAAAATGCACCAGAATTCAAAGTGCAGAATGACTCAGAGGTGATTGCGTTTATTGATGAGATAATAACTTGTGAAAAACCCACAGACAATCCTAAATTGCTTAATCTGGTCAACAGACAAGTGCACCGCCATTCTCACACTTGTCGTAAGAATACTAAAAGTGAGTGTAGGTTTAACTTTCCACAGCCTCCTATGAGGCAAACAAAGATTCTTTATCCTCTGGATGCTGACATGCCCCAAAATGAAATAAAAGTGTACAAAGATATGTGGAAATCAATAAAAAATCATCTTGATGATATGAAGGAAGGCGAAGACATTTCATTTGATCAACTACTTTTGAATCTCAATGTTACAGAAGAGAATTATCTACTTGCAGTAAGTTCATCACTTAACACTGCCACAATTTTCTTAAAGAGAAATCCTAATGAGCTGAGAATTAATAACTATAATCCTGCCTGTCTTAGAGCATGGAGAGCTAACATGGAGATTCAGTATGTGCTTGATGTGTATGCATGGGCTGTTTATATAGTAAATTACATTTCAAAGGCCCAGAAGGGGATGAGTGATTTGTTACGTGAAGCATGTACTGAGGCCAGAAAAGGGAATACTTCTATTAAACAACAAGTAAGGGATATTGGCAGTAGATTTGTAAATAATGTTGAAATCAGTGCCCAAGAAGCTGTATATATTACACTGCAATTACCTATGAGAAGGTCATCTAGGCAGATTATATTTATAAACACTTCACCTCCCAAAGAGAGAGTTGAACTTCTTAAGCCCCTGAATGATATAAAGGAAATGGATGATGATTGCGAGGAAATTTACACCAGTGGATTGCTTAAGCAATACTGTAAACGGCCAGCCAAACTGGAAAATGTTACCCTTGCAGACTGGGCTGCCTGGTATGATAGAACAGTGAAGCCATATGTAAAGTTGTCTTATGAAATGGATACTGATGGTTTTCCATCAGAACGTTTTGTTGACCATTTTCATAACGATGATAATGAAGGTGATGAAAAGGAATTTAGCAAAGCTAAAAAAAGAAACAAAGCTAGAATTATTAGAAGTGTGTGGTTTAACAAGGAAGCTGAACCCGAAAAGCACTACCGTGAGATTTTGATGCTATTTACATCATGGAGGAATGAGGAAACAGACCTTATTGGCGCTTATTCTACTTTCCAAGAGCGGTATAGAGCAATGTCTAAATCTATTGATGAACAAATGAAACAATATGCTGTGTGCAATGAAGACTTTAATCAAATACAACTAGATATGAGTGTACTGGAAGAATCGTATGACTCCATAGCACCTTGTAATCAAGATATTGAGCAACAAGACTTAGGTGAAGGCAGCCAGGACTTACATGCTGACTTTAATGAGAATTACAATCTTTCTGATGACATAGGAATACCATCAGCTGATAATACTGAGCCTTTAATATTAAATGAAGGACCAGATGATGAATACTGCCTCATGGTTCAAACATTGAACAAACAACAGACGGAATTTGTTTATCACGTTTTACATATGATCAAAATATCACAAGATCCATTTTACTGCTTTCTCTCCGGAGGAGCTGGTGTAGGAAAATCACATGTCACTAAAGCTTTGTATCAAGCAGCTTTGAAGTATTATAACTCTAGAGCTGGAGAAAGTTTTGCTGAAATCCATGTCCTAATGTTAGCACCAACTGGTAAGGCTGCATATAACATTAAGGGAAATACCATTCACAGTGCACTAGCAATACCAGCTTGTCAATCATTGAAAACCTATAGGCATCTTGACTCTAGTAGACTCAATTCTCTAAGATGTCGCATTGGAAGTGTCAAACTTATTTTCATAGATGAAATATCAATGGTTGGAAACACAATGTTTAATGTGCAAATAGATAACAGACTTAAAGATATCAAAGAAAGCCCACTACCTTTTGGAGGTGTTAGTATTGTGGCTATAGGGGATTTATTCCAACTGCAACCAGTCATGGATGATTACATATTCAAAGATTTGAGCACAGAATATGGAATTCTTGCTCCAAATCTATGGCAGGAACTTGTCAAAATGTTTGAGCTCCATGAAATTATGAGACAAAGAGAGAGTAAACAGTTTGCAGAAATGCTTAACAGATTAAGAGAAGGGAAGCATACTCAAGAAGACATAGCAATGCTGAAACAAAGGGTTCTACAACCTAACAATGGCAGTTATCCAATGAAAGCTCCACACTTGTTTATACAGAATGAGAAAGTAAACAATTTCAATAATAGAGCACACAATGCTATCCAAGGCATGAAATACACAATAAAGGCTTATGATAGTGTTGTAGGAGCAAATTCACATGAGCTTAGAGATAAGATATTAAGCCAAATACCCAGTGGTCCAAGGAAAATGAAACAGTTACATGGTGTATTAAATTTAGCAATAGGAGAGCGAACAGAAATATGTCTAAACACACAGACTGATGATGGCATAACAAATGGTGCTAGCAATGCGATTAAATGTACACAGTTATACCAAACAGGCAAGCCATCTGGTATAATATGGGTAAAGTTTGACCATACTGATGTTGGTGAAAAAACTAGACATAAAAACAGGCAACTGTATGTCACTGGCATTGAACCTACATGGACTCCAATAACACCAGTAACTGCTGAATTTAAAGTTAGTAGAACCAGAAGTGTCCAAGTTGTAAGAAAGCAATTTCCACTTAGACCAGCTGTGGCAAGGACAATTCATAGAGCTCAAGGTGATACTGAAGCTAGAATTGTTGTGAATTTTGAAACTCGAAGAGCTATCCCACACATACATTGTTGGTCTAAGCCGAGTAACAACTTTAGAGGGCTTGCATATCACTGATTTATGTGAAGGCGAGATAAAAGTTAGTCAAGATGTAGAGAAGGAAATGGAGTGTCTGAGAACAGAAGGTAAATTAGATATCTGCATTTCACCTATCTATAATTCACCTGATTCTTGCATTAAGTTATGTTATCTCAATGCACGTTCCTTACAAAAACACATTGGAGATATACGAGTAGACCTTAACTACTCAAGTACAGATGTGACCTTGTTTTCAGAAGCTCAGTTTTCTGTGAGTGATAGTAACAGCATATATGACATTGGTCAGTATAGTTTATTTAGAAATGATGCTCCTTCAGTTGGAAATGTGACACCATTTGGTGGTACAGCAGTTTATAGTTGGATTGAATATTATCCAGGGTATCCATATTGCTGCAATACGAATGGAGTAGAAATAACAGTAATATGATTAATAGTTGTTCCCCATGTTACCTATATAGCCATTTATCGGTCTCCTCAAGTTTCAATCAGGCAACTATTGACAGCTTTATCAGAAGTTCTAGCAATGCATTTAACCAATTTTAAAATATTTATGGGTGATTTCAATGTCAACTGGTTTAACCACTCAGAAAGAGAACCCTTGTACAATTTTTTCATCAGGGAACATCAGTATAAACAACTAATGTCATCGTATACAACAGACAATAAGACTTGCATAGATCACATATATACCAACTTGCCAGAAACACAAGTTAGAGTTTGTATTTTAGAAACATTTTACAGACCATAGAGCAATCTATGCATTGCTTGACAATTTTTCCTAACATTTTTCCTACATTGGGCAATATAATGACCCTTTGTCTTAAGAAAATTAAGGAAAAACTCTGATAAAAATAGCTAATAACATTTACATGATCAATATTGTACTAACAAAAACTTGTTTAATGGTCTCATAAATGGAACTTATTACCATATTACATGGAATTTTCATGACACTTTAATGTTGCAAATTGAAGAAAATCATGAAAATTAAGTGTTGTGAAATAAATGTGATAAAATTCCTGTTTATAAGGATTGACAGTCAGAACTGTGAGCAACCGTCTACGCTATTATTAAAATTTTGTCGGTTACATGAAAACATTTTTAATATACAGCCATGAGGATAGGCATTTTAGTGCAAGACACAGCATTTAAGTGAGTCCAGTATTTGGGTTTTGGCAAAATCTGCACCTCTCAGAATGTACCAAATTTATCATAAACATTCCATAGTCCTAGCCCAATGCAGGCAATAGGTAAGGTTTGTCACAGTACGTCCAGCATGACACATCATATACAGGCATGCGCGCCCCATGCATCATGTAATCTCTTGTCGGGCCAAGCACATGGCGATTAAAATAAGACTTTAAGCAAATCTATATTCGTGTCTATGTTCCATTCTACTGCATGGTGTCAGAAGTGGGATCCTGAGAAGATACTGGATCCTCCAGGTGAAGTATTTCAAGCATTCGAACACAAATTCATTCAAGTGCAAGTTGTAGAGCACATCAATTACTTTGAGCATTCAAAACAACATGGCCGATCGATTCAAACCACCAGCTATGGACTGAACCACTCCAGGAGACATTCACAAGCGTTTCAAACTCTTCCAACAGAAGTGCGAACTTATCTTCGCGGGGCCACTCGATAAAGTCGAAGAGGCAAAAAAGGTGAAACTGCTGCTTTTATGGATTGGCGACAAAGGCCTCGAAATCTACAACACGACCACATGGGCCAGCGAAGGCGATGACCTCAAGATCAGTCCAGTTATGGCGGCACTAGAGGCTCATACAAAGCCCCAAAGTAATGAAATCCTCGCTAGATACCAACTTCGATGCCTAAAGCAGGGAGATAGACCACTTGAGGAATTCGTAACCGAAGCGCAACTATTAATAGAAGATGGTGGATACGATCCCGCCACTAAAGAAAATACCCTCAGAGATAAGTTGGTATTTGGCATGGCGTCCGATAAAGTACGCAAAGACGCGATAGCACTTGGTAACGGGCTAACCTTCAAGCAAGTCTACGACCTGGCGAAAGTCGAGGAAAGCACTAAAGCACAAATGAAGATAATTTCCAAAGGTGACGAGAAATCTGATCTTCACACAGTTCAAAGAGAATCTGCATATTCGACTAAAAAACACCCACCGGGACAAAGCTTCACACACCAAACTTCCTACGGCGACCAAAACCAAAGAGATCATACCGGAAGAAAACCTTGCCGACTTCAATTCAAGTCGAAAGGCTGCTTCAGATGTGGAAACACCCATGATAAATCAGCGAATTGCCCCGCCAAGAATGCAAAATGCAAGCACTGTGGCAAGACTGTCCATTACGCGAGAGTGTGCATGCAAAAACGCCTTCAAAAGGTTCACCAGATCGTGAGTAGCCCAGAGTACCAGGGCCAGGACATCCACCTAGAGGATGAGTACCCCTTTGAGGATGATTATGAGTACACTCTCGAAGAAGAATCAGAAGAAGAAACAAGCAACACAGAACCCACTACTGTATTTCTTGGAACTCTTACTTCAACAAAGCACCAGCAAACCCAAGAGATTTCACTAAACGCCCTCGACAGCCACCCAGACAAAATCTTTGCCAAGGTCAAGATTAATGAAGTCCATGACATGAGCCTGAAAGTAGATACGGGAGCAGATGCCTGCGTCATCACCTCCGCAGACCTACAGCACTTCCCATTCCCGATTACTATCCTTCCATGCAGCAATGTCCTTAGAGGATATGGAGGCTCTGAAATAGAAAACCTTGGTGTTGCCACCTTAAAGGTCTCCTTTAAGGACAAGTCAGCCAATATCAAATTCAACATCGTGGAAGCCACAGGAAGCCCATCTATGCTGGGGTGCCGACAATGCCAGGATCTGGGAATAATATCAACAAATTTAGATGAAGTTAACACCATTCCCCCAACCAAGACAGAAGCTGAGGCACAACGTGGTCAGCTATCTGAGCCCACTGTTATGGAAGAATACCAAGATTGCTTTGACAAGCTAGGCTGTTTTCCGGGAGAGAAGTATCACATTCGGCTAATTGACCACCCTGTCCCAGTCATCCACCCGCCACGCACCGTTCCAGTACACATACTTCCCTTATACAAGGAGGAACTTGATAAAATGATCGTGGACGATGTCATCACAGCCGTGACCGAGCCAACCGACTGGGTAAACTCAATCGTATGTAACATCAGAGAAACTCCTGAAGGCAAAAAGAAGATCAGACTCTGCCTTGATCCTAAGGACCTCAACAAGAGCATACGTCGAGAGCACTATTACACCTGTACCATCAATGAGCTCCTACCGCAGCTGCATGGAAAGAAATTCTTCTCTGTTGTTGACACTAAGAAAGGTTATTGGCACGTAGCCTTGGACCACGAGTCAAGCCTGCTGTGCACCTTTAATACTCCCTTCGGACGGTACCGTTCTAAACGATTACCCTTCGGGGTCAAACTCTCCCAAGACATCTTTCAACGCAAACTCGATGAGGTTTACAGGGGCATCCCCAATGTAATGGGGATTGCTGATGACATCGTGGTATGTGGCGCAACCCAATCAGACCACGACCAAGCCTTCTGTGAAATGCTCAAGGCCACTCGCAAGCACAATGTCAGCCTAAACGCCGAAAAGCTGCAGTTCAAGCAGGCACAAGTCGACTTCTACGGGCACGTTCTGACAGAGAATGGAATCCAACCAGCGAAGGAGAAACTTGAAGCAATTCACAACACGAAGAGCCCATCAAACATGGGGGAGCTTCAGACTATCCTGGGCATGGTAACTTACCTGAACCGCTTCTTGACAAAGCTAGCGGACCTAACATCGCCACTAAGAGAGCTAACCAAGAAGAACATCCATTTTAGCTGGGAGCCCCACCACCAGAAGGCACTCGACAGGATTAAGCAAGAACTCTGCACGTCCAAACTCATTTCCTATTACGACCCAGATCCGAGTACACCCACAATCCTTCAGTGTGACGCAAGCAAAACAGGCATTGGGGCCTGGCTAAGACAGTCAGACTCTCAAGGAAATGAACACAATTGTTGCCATGGCATCCCGGTCACTCACCGACGCAGAGTCCAGATATTCTAATATTGAGCGCGAGTGACTGGCAGTCACATATGGCCTGGAGAAGTTCAAGTACTACCTGCTCAGTCGAAACGTGACAGTTGAAACCAATCACTCCCCCTTGGAACAAATTCTCAAGAAAAACATCAATGAGGCTCCAGGCCGGCTGCAGAGGCTACTTCTTAGATGCCTGCGATTTGATATCAATGTCCAGTACAAGCCAGGGAGATCCATCCCAGTTGCCGACGCCCTGTCATGAGTGTGTCACACGAGAGCAACACATGGCACTGAGACTACGACTAAGGACACCGTATCACAGCGTAACATCCACTTCATATCCACCCCCATTGACCTAACAGCAGTAAAGTCCTCTACAGTACAAGATCCTACCATGAATCTACTGAAGAATACCATCTATAATGGCTGGCCTCCCTACAGAAAACAATGCCCGCAAGAACTATGGGAGTTTTGGAACGTCTGATGCGACCTCACTTTAGAGGACGGCCTAGTACTAAAAGGTAGCAGGATCGTCATACCAGCCTTCATGAGAAACCAAGTTCTCCAAGCGATCCACCTGGGACATCAAGGAGAGAACAAATGCATCCTCCGAGCTAGAGAATCAGTGTTCTGGCCCAGTATCTCCACTGACATCAGGCAGATGGTAAAGGACTGTGACCTGTGTAACAAACACAAGCCAGCTCAGCCCAGACTACCCATTTTGCAGCCAGACCTTCCAACCCGACCATGGGAGAAGCTTGGAACGGACATCTTTGAATTTAACAAGGAGAAGTACCTTATGGTCGTTGATTATTACTCAAGATTCCCTGTGATAAGACTCCTCAACGACAAGACCAGCCACACCGTGTGCAACCACTTCACAAGCATCCTTGCAGAATATGGCCTACCAGCCACTATCATTGCCGACTTCGGATCTCAGTTCATCAGCGAAAGATTCAAAACCAAATGCAAACAAAGTGGCATCACACTACACTGTAGTTCCCCATACCACCACCAAGCCAACAGCCTTGCAGAGAGGGCAATTGGAACCTGCAAGTCACTGTTAAGAAAAGCACTAGAGGAGAAGGAATGCCCTTACACAGCCTTATGGATGTATCGCACGACTCCCCTTAGTGACCAGATGCCATCACCTCACGAGTTGCTGTTTGGACGTAAACCCCAAACGACACTCCCAAGCAGCAGAAGCACACTGAAGTCCAAACACCCGAATGATGACCTCCACCATGAAGCTAACCAGAAATGCCAAGAGAGGCAAGCAGTATTCTATGACAGGAAGGCTGGTAGCGACAAGAAGGCCCTTAACAACCGAGAACCACTGTTCATCTGGAACACCTTGAAGAATACCTGGCAGCCAGGAACTGTGCTAAGTAGGCCACAGCCAATGGAGCACCCCCGAACCTACACAGTGGACATTCAAGGGAAGATCTACCAGAGAACAAGAGAGCACCTGAGACCAAGGAGCCAGAGTGAAATACCCCCCTCAGCTGGCAGTAACACTCTGCCTATCGGTACAGTGACTCCAGTAGACGACTCCAAAGATGCACACATACCCAATGACAAGGCGACCAGACCACCTCCGTTGTCAGAAGCCAGTCCTCAAGACAGTACACCGACACCAGATCAGTCACTGTCTCTCCAACTACCGTGCAGCAAGAGGCAAATTGATCTCAAGCCAGCAGGTGCTGTTGTAACCAGTGAAGGAACCTGTTATCACCCAAAGAGCCAAGTTACAAGGACTGGACGCATCACCCGCGTCCCAACCAAGTTCAAAGATTAAATAGGGACAAACAAAAAACTCTTTTATTGACATTGGGTTCCTATTTATACCCATGAAACTGTTTTTAGTTCCTGTTGTCGTTTGATAGACGTTTGATTAATTTGTCCCAACCAAGTTGAAAGATTAAATAGGGACAAACAAAAGACTCTTTTATTGACGTTGGGTTCCTATTTACACCCATGAAACTGTTCTTAGTTCCTGTTGTCGTTTGATAGACGTTTGATTAATTTGATTAGCATTGATTATCATGTCCCCTTTTATCGATTTATCTGCATGTAACTAGGACCTCTTTTTCAAAAAGAGGGGGATGTCACGGTACGTCCAGCGTGACACATCATATACGGGCATGTGCACCCCATGCATCATGTAATCTCTTGTTGGGCCAAGCACATGGCGATTAAAATAAGACTTTAAGCAAATCTATATTCGTGTCTATGTTCCATCCTACTGCAAGGTTATGATATTGAATGCTTCTTCGTCCCATTCAAATCTTTCATATTTCTCTGTATTAACCATTTTGCTCTTCTTGCAGGTCTGTGCCAGTCAACAAGTAATTGAAGAACTGTATGTAAATATTATCCTTTATTTATCTTTTTACTCATGCATAACAATTTCAGACTCGTCTTATGTCAACTCTTTCATTATAGCTAGCCACACTGCCACTGTAGCTAACAATAATGTTATAAATGATGGATAATGTACCGATAAGTTCTACTATACTTGCTTTCTAGAGTAGATGTTTCCTAAGGCCAACGAGAGTTGAGATCATCTCATTTATTGTACTTTGTTTTAATTTCCATCCAGATGTCTACAAAAGGACAGTCAAAGAAAACTAATCAAAGAAAAAATATGGGTAAAGGTATTTTCATACAACAGTAAGGTTTTCTAGCCTCACACTTTTACAGAAAATACAACAGTTGATATACAAAATATATCACTGACAATTTATAATGGATGATTGTCATTATTATCCTCTTTGATATCAATTGTTATTTCTTTCATTAGGTGATCATTTGTCATCTACCAGCAAATTACATGTTCCTTCAAAAGATTCTACTAGTTCGACTGGTAAGTATTGGAACTCCAAATAACAAATTTGATGCATCATGATTGTTATCATTATCCTATTTGATATCAATTGTTATTGCTTTCATTAGGTGATCATTTGTCATCTACCAGCAAAGTACATGTTCCTTCAAAAGATTCTAGGAGTTCGACTGGTAAGTATTGGAACTCCAAATAACAAATTTGATGCCTCATGATTGTTATCATTATCCTATTTGATATCAATTGTTATTGCTTTCACTAGGTGATCATTTGTCACCTACCAGCAAAGAACATTTACCTTCAAAAGATTCTACTAGTTCGACTGGTAAGTATTGGAACTCCAAATAACAAATTTGATGCATCATGATTGTTATCATTATCCTATTTCATATCAATTGTTATTGCTTTCATTAGGTGATCATTTGTCAACTACCAGCAAAGAACATGTACCTTCAAAAGATTCTACTAGTTCCACTGGTATGTATTGGAACTCCAAATAACAAAAATAATGTTGCATGAAGAAAAATGACAAAAATCTTTCTTAGATTCTTAAAGCTATTGCACCATTGAATGAAAATGTCAATTTTTCTGACTAATTAGAAAGTATAAGAACAACACTTCATTACTAACAGTTTTCTCGAAAACAGCTATCTCGAAAATTAAGAAAAAAATGTACAAACTATTTTACAGGCACAAATGACTCACTGACTGAAAGTTGGGAAGACAAAGGTAAATTCAACCACCATTGTTTGAAGGCTGTCACCCCATTTCTTTCTACAACTCACTCAGCAATACTTTAGTATGACAAAACTAATCATACTTTATTATTTTTGCCTAAGTTGATAAATATCTTACCATTATTTTATTATTTTTTAGGCACTCACCACTTGCCAACTGAAATGTTGGTAGACAAAGGTAAGTCCAATAATTGCTGAAATGTACAACTTTTCACGGAGGGAAGTTTTCAGTCAGTAAAGTTATTCAACAGGCGCTTCAAGTTACAAAATAGTTTTTCAACATTTCTTTTAGGCAATAATGACAAGCCTACTATAAACGTGGAAGGAAAAGGCGAAGGTAAATACAGCGTCTTCAATTGTACACTTATGACCAATCTTTAGTATGTTCAAAACTACTAGAGCTTATCATTAATAAAAAATTCAGTCTATACAAAGCTGCGAGTTTATTCCAAATAAACAATTACAAAATTAACAATTCATTCATTCTTTCTTTCTTTCTTTCTCTCTTTCTTCCTTTCTCTCTTTCTTTCGTTCTTTCTTTCTTTTTTTCATTCAGCTGTATTATTATAAATTGGGAAGCAGTCCAATCCTTTACCTATACCTTCCTAAAATGTATATTATTTTGATCATTAAATAGTGAACATCAAATATGCATACATTTTCAGGACCCTCTGTAAAGACAAGCAACTTCATCAAGTAAGTTATATTTACACTGTTTTATTTGAAATCCTTCAGAAAAAAAAAACACAACATGAATCTTCATAGAAACATGACATATATCCCCTACATTTTATTTTAATCAATTTATTTCATTAGGATGTCTTCATTTAACCAGCCACTTGAGGAAAACCAGATTCAAGGGTTTATTCACAAGCTCAGTGACATACGAACATCAACAGTAGGAGCTGCTTCTTACTTTGATTTTCAGCTTCAAATGTCGCCCACAAAATCTGTAAGAGCTCTCTGCTACTCTCCCGAAAAGCGGCCTAAAATAAAGGAAATGCAAGACAAAAAGCAACCTGTGAGTTTTGACAATGTACAGCAAACTGTAGGCAGACGTTGAGCTTTAGAAGAAGAGTATACCATCAGGAAGAAATCCAGAGTAACGCCCCACATAGTAGACTATGAATACGACCCCGCATTTTCGCAAATGCATTTTAGCACGAGTGAAATTGATGATATTTCAGACTTTCAATCAATATCAGTAAAAGCAAAAGTAATGCTTATTGGAGAATCCGAAGTTGTAAATGTTAGGGGCAAACCTTTGACTAAGGTAGATTACATTATCGCCAACAGCACTAAATCTATCAAGCTCCTAGCTTGGGAAAATAAAGTTGTTCTTGAGGCAGACAAATCCTATCATATCAAAGGAATAAGTGTGTGTAGTTTTAATGATGAGAAATATCTGACTACCACAAAATACACGTCAATCCATCCAATAGGAGAGCTTGTTGCTGTAAATGATGCTCAGTGTGACTATGGTAATGTCGTCATTGGCTCAGTTCTAGGAGTCAGTGTTTCCCATTACAAAATTTGTCTTTGTAACACAAAAATACAGGTCGCTGATAATACTACTACAGTGAAGTGCAATAAATGCAAACTCACCGTCTTTGCCAATGCATTACTCGCCTCGTCCGTGACAAAGTTAATTATCAAAGATAACTCAAGTCAGATGCACACTTACACTGCATTGAATACTACCATGGACACGTTTCTACATAAAGTGGCTAACAAATCTGTTACTGACTGTGATGAACAGCTTTTGGAAATTTTTGCCTACAAAACTTTCAAATTTACAGTCAGTGAGAAAGAAAAACTTGTAAGCAGCATAACTGTAAACACATCAATGCAGTGATAAGTAATAACTGTTATTACGTTACCATGTATACCATTCTAATGCTAGCCTGCGTAGCAAGCACAAAAGGGAAATGGGATGCCCCTTTCACTACTTCCGCATTGTCCCACAATGCATCGCTCCCATAGATTTCATGGGAAATTGAACGAGAAAAACCTTTTTATGGGCTTGTTTAAGGTGGCTCGATAGTCAAGAAGACCTTTTACTTGAAAATCAAACTTAATTACACAATATCAACATCATCACACTAGTTGCCATGAATGATGACAAACACAATGATGTTTGGGTCTCTTGTTTCCATGGTAACAGCACAAGCCTTGGTATGGTGTCTCACAGGGTGCTTTTCTTATAACAATAACTGAGAAAAAACACCAAGTCACTCAGGTAAGAAACTATTTTTGACAAATTATGGTAAAAAATGGTCTACGCAATGAACTAAAATGATTGGCTGGCATTGATTATTTGCAGAGAAAAAAATATACCCAGCAGCAGTGTTTTGCCTGCTGTAGTAAAAGAATTCAACAGATCAGCATTATTTTGGTTCATTGCATAGAATGTCTGTCAACCTTCAGCCTGAGCCTCAGAAAGCTGGAAAAGTTAAAAGCATGGAAAAATAGAAATGTCCCCATTTACCTTTTCCATGCAAGTGTGAACATTGAAAACTGCATAGGGTAGAGAAAAAAATTCCTAGGGCTAGGTCTTATCATTTCTGTAAGAATTTCTAGTGCAGAAGTATTTGTTTTGCATTGGCGCACTGGAGGAAAATAGATGGCAGCACTGTGCTTTTTCTCAGAAAAGTTAGAGAATGGAGGTTGCAGATAAACAACATACCAGCTCCAAAACAATGCAAGAATTTCATGCAAATCTTACCTCACAAGCAAACAGTCTGAACACGTCTTTCATTAACTCAGTCGCTTAATCATGCGGAAAAAATTACAAAACAACTCTTCTGCTTCCAACTCGCATGCAAAGTTCGGCCAAAAAAGTCAAACAAGAGCCAAAGTAGCTCTTTTTTGTCAGCAGCCTCAACCAAAAAGTCAACGAACAGGAATCTGACCCCATTGCATCCTAGGAAATATGAGTTTTCTTTGAGCGGGAAAGACCTACCTCCAACCAATTTCATGTTTTTTTATAAGTCTCTGACCAGGCTTCAATAATACACTAAAAGTTTTCCAGTCACTTCCATCGTTGATTGAAACTTTTATATTTGAAAGTTGAAGCCTGCTGAGACAAGGCTCATTTGCTCTATGGCCCCTTGTCCACGAACTACAAACTACCAGTAGCTGGAATCTAGCATCTGGTTGAAGTTTGTCACATTCACAGTGCCAATAAACAGTTCCTTGGAATTGGCAAGGTTTAAGCCTTCTCAGCCCTTCATGATGAGCTCAGGCACCAGCAAATGAACCAAAACACAGCAATTTAGCTATAGTTTTGCCCATCTTTGAGGTAATGTGGCAAACGATTCTTCCGATCACAAAAAGAATGCAAATGAACTGACTGCAGTCACGTGAGCAGCTGCCATGTGACAAAATATATACATGTTGTACCGAGTCCCTCATCATGACTTTTGCTCAGAAAGGAGTGTTTAAAATCCCCCCTCTCAAATGTTAAACAAAATCTTCAGATTCTTATATATTTCCTTGACTATTGAGCCACCTTAAGGAATTAACTTGATCGAAACTCGAACAAACATGCATTTTCTTTGTCAGGTTTTTTTCGGAAATAGAGCCTCCCAATCCCTCCCCCCTAAAATCTACGAGAGTAGATGCGGAAGAGGCGAATTGACCGCGCGTGGCCTCTCGTGTTCCGTCTCATTCTTTTTGCACATGCTACGCAAGCTATTCTTATGGAAGTTGTACGGGCAGACCATATGTTTGAACGGTGAAAATGAGGTCACTTTTCAAACATTTGTATCCCTCGTTAATTTTGTTGTTACTGTTTTGATATTGAATACTCAGTGATTTTTTACAAAGCACAGCCCACCAAATATTCAGATACGCATCAGCTCATAAAGACTAGCTTCATCTGTTACAATTAGTTGTTACATGTTGGTTTATGTTTTTGACAATTGTAAATGTGAGTTTGAGGGTGCTGACCATTATGTTCCATGGTTAAGCCAAACCTCTATTCTCACTCTAATGCATTATAGCACTATGACGATAGAAAAAATTATTCTATTTTTGAACTTTTTCATGAGATCATTCACATTCTGATAATCATGAGAGTTACATCACATAATGGTCAGTCACTAGTACAAACACGCTATCTGTTACCACAGAGGTTACCTCCAATGTAAAAATAAAACAAAAATAAAACAGAAAAATCGTTGAAATTATACAATCACTTTTCTCTTACATATTGTAGTTACGTTGTTGATATTATTTTTTATTTACAAATTAACTTATCCGTCGCCACAGCAAATGGTTCGATTGAGTTCGATTACCGACTAAAGTTCAATAACAAATACCAGTAGCAGAGCCACATGCAGTCTCCGACTGCCTATTTTTTAACATATCAGAACAAGCACGAGTGCTAAAAATAAACCATATGTGCAGTAACCACACACACAAGATTATGCTTCAAGACATCGTTTATTTTAAGTTGAATAAATGAAGGGCCAAAATATTAAAAAATATCAACAAAAAGAACTCAACTTGATGTTTAAAACGGATGAGAAAACAAGAAATTGTATTATTTCTTTGCCGCACAACAAAATGCCCAACAGAAGCCGAGAAAATTGAATATGCAAAAATGAGTTATTATTAACTTTGGAGGACAAATTGAAACCAAATACAACAGAATTTCCATTCTTGTACTATAATGGCTAGCATTTGAGAAAACAATGGAAAATAAACGCGAAAGGCACATGTAAAAACCAGTAACAAATCAAGAAATCAAATAATTTCTTTGCTGTGCGATGAAATATTACAACACTGCGAAAGAAAGATTAAAGTTATAAGTCAAAAAGACTGGAGAGCATGCGTGTAGTCCATAAGTGCGGACGTGAATTTTTAGCAACAGTAAATTCGCTCTTCTCCCGTGTGTGAAATCATTGTCAAACTTGCCACAGTCAATAAAGAAAAACAAACAGGGAGACTGTGGCTCTACTGAAGAGGAGACAAATGCAGCAAAGGCCCAACAAAGAACTTAATGGTCAGGAAGAAGTAATCGGCAATATGGCAGGCAATGACGAAGCGTATGATGCTGAACCCACGCTACACGAAACATGCTGGAGGACCCTCAAAAGTCTGTCTCAAGCGTTTTTAAAGTGCCCATGACGTCAAATTTTTTGCTTTCTCATCTGATTCTCCATAACACCCAATTAACTTTCTCAAAAAAAAATTTTCGATTTGCTTAAAACACAATGTTTTTATAATTTTTTAAAGACGTTGAAATTTGCCACCATTTTGGTCCACCATTCGCACCAGTCTTCCTCGGTTTGAAGTGAGTCGTGATGTAGGTTCAGGAACACGTGATTTGGGTCATGACTTATCTGACTTGAAAACAAGAGAAAATTTTGCTTCAGAGTTGTCTACATTTAGTTGAAAATGCCGGAAAGGTACGTTGCTGCTCTTTGTAACACACGACATATGTATTTATATGCACTAAAGGTCAACTGAGGTTCCTGAACCTATGTCACAGGCATCAGTCATGTGGCCATTTTGAGCACGTTATTCTTGTGATCAGCAGCAGGGGTCAGCCGCAAGAAAATAGAATTTTTTAACTTTGTAAAAATTCGTAAAAAAATTACATTTTATCCAAATCGAAAATTTTTTTCTCAGAAGTTCATTAGGTGCACTGTAGAATTAGATGAGCAAAAATATTTTTTTGACATTATGGGCACTTTAAGGAAAACGCCATTCTCAGAGAGGACTTGACACAACTAAAGTCGTCTCTTTAATCTAAAGAGAGAGAAGTAGGTGCCCTGAAAACAGTGTTTGGGAATGTGACGAAAGCTAATGAGTTATTGAAGACTGACCTGGAAAAAACAACACTAAAACTACGGAAGCAAGAAGATGAAACCGAAAATCTGTACACAGCGCTAGGTGACCTAGAGCAGTACACCAGGAAAAACAGCCTAAAAATTCAAGGTATACCGGATCAGTGGTATTCTACAACTGAAGAGGTAGTATTAAAATTGGTGAGCATGTTAAATCTTAATGTTAATCCTAACGACATTGAGATACCACAGAAACTCAAATGCCGTGGCAATAATCCTAGCCCGATTATTGTGAGATTTCTGAGTCACAAAGTGAAAACGAGCTTATAAAAGGAAAGAGTGGAATTAAGAAATGTTAAAGTGACCGATTTATTTCCTGGCTATTCCAATGCAGTAAGCTCCAATGGACCTCGCATATTTTTCAATGAAAATCTGACAGTTTATAGATGCAAACTCATATGGAGGGGAAGGGGAATTCTTATCTACGAAAACCACTGAGATCCAGGTCCATGCTTTTGTGTCTTCCAAACTCGACCACTGCAACTCTCTTTTGTACAATGTACCAAAGTGTGCTTTAAAAAAGCTCCAGTCTGTTCAGAACGCCGCTGCCCAACTTATCACCTGTTCCCGAAAGTACAAGCACATCACTCCAATACTGAAAGAATTACACTGGCTTCCTGTTTCTGAACACATTAAATTCAAGATTATGTTACTTACCTTTAAGGCTCTTCATCAACAATCTCCTGTCTACATTCAAGATCTAGTAGCGTACTACCAACCTTCCAGAATCCTCCGATCATCACACTTATTACTTCTTAACCCCATGAATTTTCACCCGAAGACGTATGGTTCTCGAGCTTTTGCTGTTTCCGCTCCTGAACTCTGGAACAGACTACCTGTTCCTATCCGCTCATGTGACAATCTAAGTTCTTTTAAATCTAAACTCAAAACTCATCTTTTTAAGAAAACTTATTATTCTTAGTGATTTTTACTTTCCATTACTTTCTTAAATGCACATTTTTAATTATTAAGATTGGTACAGCTCATTTTGGCGAATTGTACAGCACCTAGAGCAGGCATGGATAGGTGCTATATAAATATTTATTATTATTATTAAGTGAAATGAAAAGAGATGAACTCTTGACAAGTTTCTAGACAATCGACAGGAAACTCTTTGTAAAAACATCACCGAGCAGAGATCCTGTTCTAATTTTCAGCAACTCTGATTTAGATGAATTGTAAACAATTTATCTATTTTGTTCGATAAGGCAATGCATTTGAACTAGCCATAAATAATTAAGCTTTACTCTGTAATCCTCTATATTGTCTCAGTTTTCTTTTTTCTTGATCAATTTTGAGAGGAGGGAAAGGGTGGGAAAACTTAAAAAGGTCAGTACCCAATTCGGACTTAATTGTTTTGTGTTGAGCGTTTCACATTTCTGTGCGTATTTTTTGTCTTTGTATTCTTATCTAGAAAGCCTATTTTGTATTGTAATATCTTTGTCTTGTTTTGAAAAGTGATGTCTAACAAACAAGTCTGTAAAATCATCTCTCTAAATGTTAGAGGTCATAGAAATTTGATCAAGAGGAGCAGCATGTTTACAATTCTTAAAGATCAAAATGCTACCATCTATTTTCTACAGGAAACATATTCAGAACCGAGTGATGAGTCATTCCAGAAAACTGAATGGAGAGGTGAATTTTTTTTCCCATGGCACTTGTCACAGTAAAGGAACTTGCATATTATTAAATCCTGCTATTAAAGACAGCAAAATTAAAAATTCCCTAAGCAACAACTTGGGAAGAATAGTTCTAATCAACTTAATTCTCAATGGTATGGAATTGTCACTTTGTAATATATACGTGCCTAATGATCAAGCCGAGCAGTTGTGATTCATAGAAGAGCTTAACAACTATTAGATAGACCAATCTGAATTAACGACACTGATTATAGGAGGTGACTGGAATTGTACTCTAACAAAGAAAGACAAGAAGGGTGGTTTACCTTGGAGACCAACTGGCTTCTGGAATTTGATCTTAATAACGATGGATATCTTTGATCTTGCAGATATACAAACAGTTAAACATCCAAACATAAACAAAATAATTAATATCCGTACCTATCCAAAGCCCTAAAAATGAGATCCAGAATAGACTTTTTTCTTGTAGCAAAAAATGTAACCAAATATGTCCAAAAAGTTGATATTCAATCTTTAATAGCACCCGGCCATCAGACAGTTTTTCTATCTTTGCACTGGACAAAGGAAGTCCCTAGGGGACCTAGCTTTTGGAAGTTTAAAAATGCTTTCCTGGAGGATAATAATTATGTAGAACAAATGCATCAAAGGTATTCTGGATTTCCGGAAAAGTATAAATATATTCAAGATGAAAGAATGTACTGGGAACTGCTTAAAATGGAAATTAGGTGCTTTACTATCTCGTTCGCCAAAGGAAAAGCAAAGGAAACCAAAAAATGTGAACTCATAAATAAGGACAAAATGGATAGACTTGCCAAATTATTTGTAGCAATTCTGATGTTACGTCTCTAGACGAAGAGTTGAAGCAGTATGACAATCATAAAAAGGAACTTCAACAAATATATGAGAGCAAAGGTGAAGCTGGAAAGTTTCGATCCAAATGCATGTGGGCTGAAAAAGGTGAATCTCAAAAAAAGAAATTACAGTAGGAGAGTAATTTCAGAGTTAGAAGAGGACAAGGGGGAGATAACAAAGGAGGTAGAACAGATTTTGTTAAAAATAGAAAATTATCACAGAGATCTTTACACTTCTAAAATAGATGTCACCAAGGAGCAATTCACTCATTATATAGAGCATTTAGAAATCCCTTGTCTCTTACAGGAGGTCGGTGAGAAAGCAGACGGTCTTGTAACATATGCAGAATGTAAGGAAAGCTTGGACTCTTTCATCAGTGGGAAATCCCCAGGGGAAGATGGTTTTACTGTTGAGTTTTACTCAAAGTTTTTGACCTAATTGGAAATGACTTAGTAGAGTCTCAGTGCTGCGTATGAAAATGGACAGTTATCAATCTCACAGCATAGGGGTATAATAACCCTAATACCGAAAGAAGAATCATTGCTATTAAAACTGAAGAATTGGAGACCAATAACTCTCTTAAATGTTGACTATAAAATTGCGTCCAAAGCAATAGCTAAATGGACTGAACTGATATTACCATCATTGATTCACCCGGATCAAACAGGTTTTGTGAAAGGCAAATATATTGGTCAAAATATTAGGCTTTTTTTTTGCAATAACACAAGGGAAACCAATGCTCACTTACAACACTAACTCTATTTACATTATATTGCTCTAATTATTTACACTATTTAAATTACAATATCTAAATGACTTACACTACTAACAAATACAGTTACACAACTTACACAACTAAGAAATACAGTAACGACAAGGGGCAAAAAAAAAGAATAGCTAGTTATCATTACAGCTCGAGGTTGTAGTATAGAAACATAAAAAACAGACCAAAGGCATGAGGTACATTAAAAGTAAATGAGTTATGCATCTGACAGGAGATTAGAAATGGATTAATGGGTAGGAGATAGATAACCCTATAGAAAATATAATCTAAAATATTAACTGAATCCTCATATATCCTGTAAGAGGTTTCCATTTCTTTGTGTCTCCACTTTTTGTTTCTATCTCATACTGTGATTTTAGTGTGCATATGAAATGCGTAAGATTTGGATGATCATCTTTTGTTTTAGCGAGCCATATGCTAAGAGAAAGCAGTAATTGATAAGTGCAAATTGAGAGATATCTGGCCTCAGACCCAAAGCAGTAACATTTGTCAAAGTATAATCTCTAGGAAGTAAATTTAAGTTTTTCAGCCATTCAGTAAGTTTATTCCAAAAGTGAGATGTTTGGTGGCATGACCAGAAAAGATGAATTATTGACTCAGAGGAGGTGTGACAAAAACTGCACTTTTCATTACCCTGTAGACCTATTCTAAATAAGAAGTTATTGGTTGGTACACTGATCTATGTAAGAATTTAAACTGAAACTCTATCAGCTAAATGCTCTTTGTGCATTTTTTATCTAAAAGATAGGCAGCAGTCCAAATTATGTTGTCATTTATTGGTAGGCCACAATCCTCTAGCCACTTCTTTTTACTTGACTCTGGGGTTAAACTCTTGTTACTAATCAGTTTTTTACATATTAATGTAGTTGCTTTTTTGACCTGTAAAATTCTTGTTGTAAGTGGCTCATATTCGTGGTAGGTGTTCTGTAAATCTTGAAAATTAGAATCAGTCCATAGAGACTTTACAGCCGATATTAATCTGTAGAAGCTGAGAGGGCGAGGGTCTATTTCCTGCTTACAGAGGAAATCATTTAACAAGAGAAAGTTGTTGTCTGGTCCTAAAAGATGTTTCACCCGAGTTATTCCCTTAGTGAACCAATTTTTTATAAAAACTGTTTTGTTGGCTATCTTTATTAGGGAGTTATGCCAAAGTTGTTGATCCAGAAAGTGATCTTTCGATGTTATTTCAGATTCAAAGTTAACTTCTGCCCAGATTCCTAACAGTTCTTTTAAAAAGGCATCCGATGTTGTTATTGTCGATAACGCTTACTGTTGATGTTATGAAGCAAACAAGGAAACAAAACTGCTCTGGTATATTGCTGTCCTTAGACTTTCAAAAATTTTTTGACACTTTAGAATGGTTATGCATACATCATGTTCTAAAACTTTACAACTTTGGTGACAGCTTAAGAAACCGGGTAAAGGTCTTTGATACTGATATAGAAAGTGTGGTACTGAATAATGGCTACACCACCAACTGGATAAAACCTTCTACCAGAGTAAGACAAGGATGCCCACTTTCTCCCTACTTGTTCATACTAGCTGCAGAACTTATGTCTATGAAAATTTGTCAATCCAGTGCTGTCAAGGGAATTTCGATATTTGAAAGGGAAATTAAAATCAGTCAATTTGCAGATGATACCAACCTGCTGTGTTTCTAGCTCTCTCTGGTGGAAAAAGGATTACAAATCGCAGTGGATTTTGGCAAACTCTCTGGTCTTAGGCTTAATTTTGAGAAAACTAAAGTTATGTGGCTGGGGAAGTGGTCAGGCATTAAAAACAAACCATTACATTTAAAATGGGTCAGTAGTCCAATCAGAATTCTAGGTATTTATTTCTCCTATGATGAGAAAGGAAATAATGTAATGAAGTTCAACCTTAAGATAAATGAATTGCAAACAAACTTGGATATATGGAAGTCAAGAGATCTCACGCTATTTGGGAAAGTGATGACAACCAAGGCACTTGGAGTATAATCTCTTATATATTACGCTTCAAATATCAATGTTCCAAAGGATATTATAAGTAACGTTAAAGGTAGGCTCTTTAGATTCATCTGGAAAAATAAAAGGGACAAAATAAGAAGGGAAGGACTATATCAGGATTATGAGAGGGGTGGGCTGCGTGTGACGGATATAGAAACAACGATCAAAATTCTGAGATTAGCATGGATACCAAGACTCATACAAGAGGGCCATCCCAATTGGAAATTTGTTCCAGACTATTTTTTTAATACGGCCTCCATTTTCTCCTGGGAGGCACAGTGGCCTCATGGTTAGTGCGCTCGTCTCCGGAGCGAGTGGTCTGGGTTTGAGCCCTGGCCGGGGACATTGTGTTGTGTTCTTGGGCAAGACACTTTACTCTCATAGTGCCTCTCTCCACTCAGGTGTATAAATGGGTACCGGTGAACTTAATGGTGGGGGTAACCCTGCGATGGACTAGCATCCCATCCAGGGGGTAGTAGAAATACTACTAGTCGCTTCATGCTACAGGAACTGTGATAAGCTCCACCCTAATGGGCCACTTGGCTCGTATGCAGACTTTAACTACCATTTTCTCCTATCATGTAATTACGACGCAAAGGACTTTGAAAATGTACCCTCCTTTTATAAGGACATTCTGTTGTTCTTTCATGAATTAAAGGCTCTTCACAGATGCCAGCATGGAACAGATACAATTCTATTTAATACGGAAATCCACATGGACGATAGACCTTTTTTTATGGAAGGAATGGTTAGAGAAAGGTATTAGAACAATTAAAGATCTTTTAGATAAAAATGGAAATGTCCTATCATTTCCTGTTTTTCAGTCAAAATATTCACTACAAAAAAACAACCTTTCTTCACTTTTACCAAGTTATTTCTGCTATTCCAGGTCACCTCCTAACTAAGGAGAAAACTAATTAATTCAGTGCCGAAATGATAAACAATAGGACTAATCGTTGATAAGAAGTATAAAGAAGTATAAAGAAAAACAAACTGGTGCAAAGAGATGGAATCAAACCGTTCCTATGGACAAAACAAACTGGACAAATATATTCAAGTCAGTACAAAAGACTTGTAGAGAAAACAGAGTTAGGGAATTTCATTTTAAATTCATTCATAGAATTGTAGTGACTAAAAAGGAACTCTTCAGGTTTAATATTAGATCAGATAGTAATTGTATATATTGCGGGGATTTAGATTCTATAGACCATACCTTTTCAGAGTGCCAGTTTACAAAGTCCTTTACTGGTTTACTACAGAGAATAACTCTGAATTTACTCTAAACATTGAGGATCTTCTTTTTGGTACTTTTCCAAGTTCAAGTACCTTGATAAAAAAAAAAACTGAACTACACCCTCCTCCTTCTGCAGTATTATATTTATAAGAAAAAGCTCCAGAATAACTCACCATTTCTATTACTTTCCGACAAGTTATATATAAGTATAAACTTGAAAAAATTATTTAATATTTGTAAAAGCTCCTCCCTCTGCTATTCTTTAGATTTAATATAATTGTAATATAAATATGATTGTACAGAAAGGTTTGTCTTATTTTATTGTAAAAATAGGCTTACAATAAGTGATGTAATAAGTGTTGTAATTGTACGAAATGATTATCAAAAAAGTCAAAAAGACGACAAAAACAAGCTAATTGTTTTGAGATCAACTGTATTTCAACTGTACTAAATTAGTGCCACTTAGTTCTTTTCTTGGCAGTTCTGTAGTAGCTGAATAAGACTGCAAAAAATATATTTGAACGAAGCGACTAAACTAATCAAACAAACCGCAGAGGTTGCCGTAAATTGAATATGCAGAAATCCAGCGTACAAAAATAACATTCACTTTTAAAACCTACAATTCCCCAAAACTGGGTACCAAATGAAAGAAATATGAAAGGCAGTTCAATAACAACAAATTTTCATTCAAGCTGAGGTGAAGAAACCTATTTAAAAGAAAAAAATGTTCAAAATTTTGCAGATGTGCTTTGCTACACAACCGCGTGTTCAAATCAATTCTTCACACTAAAGTGAAAGCTCTGAGTTTCTCCTGACCACTTTTGCAGTCATTTTATTGGTTGTGGAGTAACCAATCATTCCAAAAGTTTTCCATATTAAAAACAAACATGCAAGTTCCTTTTTCAAATCTTCATTGCAAAATTATATTTCCACAGAGAATGTTTTTTAATATGTATTTTTGTTGATCAAAAAGCAAGTACAAAATTTCCACAGGTGTATTTGGCATGTGAAATATAAATCCACACCCACTCTCTTTCAATGCTTGGTTATGGTATGGAAAATTGTTGGATAAAACACTCAAATTTAGTTTTCCATAATGAAACATACAAGGAAATTTTACTTTCCAGTCTTCACTTAGAAAATTGCAATTTCACAGAGAAATGTTTATTTTCCAAGTATGTGTTTTCGTTCATCAAAAAACACTAAAATTACACATGTATTTAACTTGATACAATTAAAAATCCTAAATTTCCTTACATGCAAAACTGCATTTCTACAAGGAAACCTTTACTTTCCAAATACACCCATCTTTTCTCTGTTTTAGATCAATATATCAGTATATTATCATACTTAATAATATATAAACTAATTATTTAACTCCTACCAGGATTGCACATCTTCAGCGGGAATCAACAATCTGGGATTCTTTTACTGCTTACCAAAAACTTACAGGTATGATAAGGCATTTCACTGTTAGATTTGTTCTTGCCAGTGTGGACCATGCCATATACTTGGCAAAGGGAGGAGTCGCACTTACGGGTTCGATGTTTACATTGGACATAAATTCTGTCATCACATGCTCGCGACATGTGCGACCCTAATGTCGTGACCAGACATAACTATGGCTGCGACACCTTAAGATCAAAGAGGCTGATGTCCTGCCTTGAAGCAGGTCATATCTTGCCTAATGGCCTTAAAAAATTTTTTTTATTTTTCTTGTCGCAACGCCAATCAAATCTGAAATACTGAAATAAATTGGATTTTTGCAATACTGCAAAGACGGCTCGTGTGCACAGCTCCTGGGTTAAAATTCAAAAGCGCTTTTAAAATTCTTCAACATGGCCAACTGCAATCTGTACGAATTCTCACAAGCTTTTCAGTAGTCTCAGTATGGGGATCCCTTGTTCCCTTATTACAGTGGAAATGGTCCACAGATTTCTTTTCACCAAAACACACAGCCGTCACAACCAGCTTCTGCAGCTTTGTCCTTTTCGCCAACAGAGCAGCCTCGAACACAAACTCCTGTTCCACAAGAAGCCTCCTTAGGAGAGACAAGCTCAGCAAGCTGGGCAAGCTCCAAGAAGTCCACGGCCCAAAGAGAACAGTGGAACTTCAATGACGAAAGGGTACTATTGCAGCTTTGGGCAGATAACATCGAAAAAATTGAAAGCAAGGACAGCCGGAAAGCATGGAAGCATATCACGAGAGTGCTAAATGAAAAACAAGGGCTTCAGAAAACCGTAGAACAGTGCCAGCCCAAAGTAAAGCATCTTAAAAATCAGTAAAAAGACAAAAAGGACTGGAACCAACAGCAAAGCGGAGAAAATCTTTGAAAAAGTCCACAATATGACGAAATCGATGCTGTTCTAGGCTGCCGTGATATTATCACATGCAGCAACGTAGAACAGGCTGGGATACAGCAACCAACAACTTGGCAAAATAGTGGAAGCTCGCCAACAACAAGCACTGCCGAAGTGGCATCCAGTTCTAGCTCACCTAACACCCCAACGACACCAGCTAAATCTGTAGTCAGACAAAGAGAAAGAAGACTCAGAAACGTCCTGCCTGTGTGGACAGCAACAGCGAAGAAGACACCTCTATTGGCGAAGCCATAAAAAACTTACCACAGATGGGGACCAGATGGCTAGGGTTGTGGAACGAATGCAAGATTCACAAGCCCAGCAGTTGCAGCTCATGACTCAACTTCTTGGGTCCTTCAATAGGTACATGGATAGTAAGAATCCCCAGAAAGAATGTACTAACAAAGTAATGAACACTTGGACAATAGTTTTGTTACAGTTTGATGTGATTTAATGCATTGATCAGGCCTTCTTCGTGATATTTCTGATTTCTTTCAAGTTTTTTCAACCGGATCAACTAACAAAAAAATGGTAACTTTAATTCTTGCAGTATTTTGTAGGCTACAACTGAAACATTAATGTTTGATAGGTAATGTGGTGTTTTTAAAAAAATCAGTTTCGCTAATAATCCAGATAAAGAAAGTCATGATTCCAAAAAACGATTTAAGAAAATGGACTGATTTAGATGAAAAAAAAAATAGTTATGCCCATTTGTTGGCTGTAAAACATAGAATGTCACATTTTTGTAATATAAAGCAATCAAAAGATCTCAATTAAGAGCGAAGGTTGTTTTAAAAATAGTTTTTCAACATTGCTGATTATAATATATTGGATGGTGTACAAAAAAATATTTTAAAATCATCTACATGTTGCCGCAAACAAAGTCCTTTAGTACGCCCCGTATTTCATCAGCATCTCCAAAAACTAAATTATTGTTTCCATGATTGTCAGATGAGCCATCGTCGTCGTCATCATCCCAGTCATCATTAGCCTCTATGCAAAAGTTATGAAGGACAATGCATGCAATAGTGGTCTTGATAGCAAAATTCAGGGAGCTGTCTAGGCGTTTCTGTAGAACTCTCTACCGTCCCTTTAAAATTCCAAATGCTCACTCTACTACAACTCTTGCTCTGCTAAGCTCCTTGTTGAAGGTTTTTTCGTCGGGATCATTTGTTCCCTGTGGAAATGGCTTAATAAGCCAAGGTGCAAGAGGATAAGCCCTGTCTCCAACTAGGCAAGGAGCTATGTCATTCCCATCAATATTCACTAATGGGGCCTGTAAAATGTTTCCATTTTCAGCCTCTTGATAAATGTTACTGTTTCTCAAAACCCTAGCATCATGAGCACTCCCAGGGAATCCTGCAACTGCATCAATGAATTTTCCTGTACCATTTACAACTCCTTGAACAATCATGTCATGCTGCTGGTAGCGATTAAAGTAGTCCACTGCATCTACCCTTGGCGTGATGATTGGGATATGTGTGCTGTCTATAGTACCAACAACATTGGGTAACTCAGATCTTCTTCTCTGAAAAGTTGCAATGCACTCAGTCGTCTCTACAATTGTAGCAGGGAACTTGATGTATTGATTTTGCCGATCATATAAAATGTTCACATCTTGTACCGCTTCAATGATGGTTGACTTCCCAACGTTAAAAACGGGAGCAATCGACACATACGAATTTCCACATGCTAGTCTGTATAAACCAATCGCCAAAATCTTTTCCGGTGGAATAGTTTCACATAGATGTATCTTGTCTCGCAACATGTGGATTTACCATGTTTAAAAGCTATTTGACAGTTACTCTTCAAACCCGGAGTTGCTGCTTAAAGTAATCATCAGGAATCCTGTGATCATTATAATGGATCTCGAACCATGATTGTCGTGGCCGCAGTAAACACCAATATCTCAATTGTCAATTTCGTCTTCGTCTCTGCTTCGGCTGGTGTTGGTATACAGCAGCATAGCCAACATTTGCTGTCGGCGAATGTTGTTTAAAGCATACAAACCAATAAGGTTTTGTAGATTAAGGCAATTAAAATGAGATTGGAGAAAAGTCGCCAACAAAATGAGCACCAGCCTCATAGCTAGCAAAATTGTTTGGCGCTTTTTTCGCGAGTGAAAATTTAAATAATTAACAGACTGGTATCGTATATTGCTTATGTCGCATACGTGCGACCCCTTGACCCCCGTGGCGTAATTGTCCCGACATATTTACATGAGAACTTATAACGCAACAGAAACAAAAAGTCTAAAGTGCAACCCATGCCAAAATATCAATAACACTTGTGTAGCTTACACTGTCCATAGGCCGTGCACTTAATTCCCTAACCCACAAGTGATTTCTCTCACAGTGTGAATGCTTAACCCTTTTGCCACCACGTGCCGGTTTTCCGGCTCAAGGAAAAAGTGTCCCAAACACTACGCGCCGGAAATCCAGCGAAAAAAACATGGCGGACAACTCGACATCATAGCGAGGCAGATTTTGTTGGAGAGGGGTCTTCCTATTACAGTTGGGTTCCCAGACAAATTTCTCAAACTCCTGGCAAGAAAAAACATGGCGGTTTCACCTGAAAATTTTGAGTTACCGTGAATTTTTTCGAACGTTACACATCGCCATTTTTAAATATCTTTGAGCGAGGACGATCAATCGAGTGAAGACGAATTTTCTGAGGATGAAGATTTGCTGCAAGCAATTTTCGACGCTGAAGATGAAGAGGATGAAGGAGAATTCGAAGGTTTTCCGATCCGATTACCAGAAAATATGAACTGGACAAACACAGAATTTGATGTGAACATTGAGGACTATTCGTTACAGTGTGGCCCAAAAGAGAACGCTCCATGTCAGGAATCAGCACTAGGATATTTTCAGCTTTTTTTGGACAATGGGTAAATTGAAGAGATCACTGGATTTACAAACAAGAACGCTGTTGCTAAAGGGGCCGTTGACTGGAAACGAACAACAACAGCAGAGATCAAGGCACTTCTTGCAATGATCATCATCTCAAAGATCTGCTTGTTGTGCTGAGGGATAAGTGCTACTTTCTCTCAGGTGGGAATACTTCTGTCTTTCATACACCTGGTATAAGAAATATATTTTCCTCGCGTAAACGCTATTTGATTTGAAGAAGTATATTTCCTTTGTGGATCCTGATCATGAGAAAACAGAAGATGAAGCAAGAGATGTGCTCAACAAAATCTGAAATATCTCCAGAACAATAACTCAAAAAATTTTTGACCTCTACAACTGCCATGAAAGTGTTTCAGTAGATGAAGGAATGGTGCCTTTCAAGGGACGATTGAAAATAAAGGTCCGCATGCCTGATAAGCCAGTGAAGTATGGCATCATATTCTTTATGCTGTGTGACAGTACCAATGGTTATTGTAAGAAGTTTGATGTTTATGTTGGCAGTGATGAAAGGAATGTTAGAAACCTTGGAAAGACAGGTAAAACTGTTTTGAACCTTTAGCAAGGTTTAGAGAGCACACATCATCATGTATATATGGACAACTTTTATACCAGTCCCATTATTTTTCTTGCAATGAAAAACATTGGTTTGTACGGTTGTGGAACTGTGAGGAATCACAAAGGCTTTCCTATGAATGAGTTGAAAGCAGTGCAAACAAGACAGAGAGGTAATATTGCATGGCTTAGTTGAAATGGCTCTATGTTGGCATTGAAGTGGAAGGACAGAAAGGAGAGCTTTGCTCTGAGCACCATACATTCTTCTCCAGTACCCAGACCAGCTCCCAGAGTTTGTGACAATGAGGATGGTGATGATGAAGAGGGTGATAATGCTACTGTCACTAGGAGGGTAAAAGAGAGAGGACAGTGGAGACAGGTGACCATATCTTGCCCACACCTCGTCAAAGACTACAACAAGTTCATGGGGGGAGTGGACTTACATGATCAAATGACTTCTGTGAACAAGTCTAAAAAGCAAATGAGGTGGTACATGAGAATGTTTGCGAAGCTCCTTCAAATATGTGTCTTCAACGCCTATGTCATTGAATCCATTACCAGGCACATCAAGGTCATGGCCACAGAAAGAGAGATCTTCTTAGCTTCAAACAGGAACTGTGCATTCAGTTAATTGGAGATTTTCCCACAACCCATGAGAACAGCCACAAAAGGAGGCGAAGCTCGAATGAGTACCCAGAAAGAATGGATGGTGTAGGCGAGCATATTGTTTGTCGTGATTGCAATGATCACCGGTGTGCTGTTTGCTTGAAGAAGCAGCAGGAATTTATGAGGATGAACAGAGGAGTTAGAAAGAAGGACTGTCCATTCAAAGACAAGAAGAGCACCTTCAAGTGTATGAAGTGTAATGTTTATCTTTGCATTGGAAAGGAGGGCTCTAACTGTTTTTTTGATTATCATCCAAGGTTGCAATACTGGCTTTAGACTTACAGAACAAATATTGCAGATAGACGAAAACTGAACAATGCTGTGGTAAAAAATCGTTTTTTATTGCATTTCTTTTGCTGTGGATAAAATAGAGCAAGGATTGATCATCAAAGACATTTCCTATCATACTTCAGATAAGGCATAATTATAATGCATCACAGGTACATGTACCGGCTGAAAACTGTTCAAATTATATTGACTTTATTTAGATTGTTTTTGGCAAGGACACTTGTATTTGAAAGAGACATGTTCTGTCTCACTTCAAAGGCAGAAATACCACCAGTTAAGTGCATCTCTCTCCCAAACCTAGAAGAGCAATACCATTAGTCTGTGGTTTTTCATATTGACTAAATTAAGAATGTGGTAATTCAGTCAGTGTTGTATCTATAGACATATAACTTACCTTAAATGAAAGAAATATTTCTGATGAATAAATTGAAATATGGTGTGCTTTATACAAAAATGCATTCTTCTATGTGAAAAATGCACTTTTTTCAAACTTGTGCATTTCAAGGAATAATCACAAAAGGTGCCAGTGCCCAGGGCACTTTCCATCTGGAATACTTGGTGGTGAAAGGGTTAAGAAAGAAATATCCTTTTACTCCCTTTAGTTCAAAATCAACCTGTCAAACCTCTGCATGCCATATTTCAACTTGGTCTCCTTTCACACTAACCATGTCACCAGGTTGGGGAAAAACAGGGACAATAACCTTGGGAAGAGGGCTGGTTGCTCTGGAATGATCCCCAACTGCACATTTTCCATCATGCTCCACCCACAACATGACTGGCCTTACAATGTGATTTAAGCCAATACAAGTGCATGTCTGAAAAGATTTGACATAGATAGTATCATTGAGGTGATGTTTCAATGGATAGCCATCATCATCCAAGATATACTGAGAGGTATCAAAAATAGCAAATGGGGTGAAAGGATTCTCATGTTTCACAAAGTAGAATTTTATGATTTTGAGGCAAATTTCTTGGTTTCCCTGCAAGACTATATGCCATCTCCAGTGTTACGAAGAATCCTCCTTCACCTTTATTGTGTAATGGTAGATAGGCACTATGGACTGAATAAGCAACCTCAGGAGTTAGAATGTCCTTTTTATATGCAAGAATTGTTCCTCCCTCATCCCTTTGCAACTGTTCAATTTTGCCACTTCCAATGAGTATTCCATTGTTAGCTCGAGCTGCATTCCTGCCACATGCACATTCTTTAATAAGGTCCTTTGCAGATTCTCGAGATGAGGCCACCATCTAAAATTAAAAAAAGTATCTGGTTAAGAAATCTCAAAGGATTTGAAAAGGTCATGACCATCAACTAAAACTGGCTAGCTAAGAGTTTTATCTGTCTTCTGAACCACATGTTATTCATATGAAATAAACGTTACCAGCATGTGAGGCAGAAATACATGTATGCTAAATAAAGAAAAATGTAAAAAAAGAATTGCAGAACTACAAACTTGTCAACACTGACATGCAGAGTATCGGTAGGTATTGAAAATGCATGTGCATGATTTTGCAAAGCAGTTGTTTTTGTCTGTAAACAATATTCTGCAGATTTCTACAAAGTTCTTTCAAAAGAATTAATTTATACAATGTACATTTTCTGCAGTAAAACAAAATCTTAGCAGTCTCTTGACATTCAAGTGAAAAAAACCCTGAATAACTCATCTGCATTAAATTAGCAGATAGTAGCATCAACAATTTTTGGGATGAGACATGCCAGGTAACTAAATTGTACAAGTCATGTAACCTAATTCTTTGGGCCATGAGTACTCTTCACACACAGACAAAAGGAACCAGTTATTTTAGGGCACTAATAAATAGCACCTCTTGTCTGCTGTATTTTTGTGACTTTCCTGTTGTTGCAGTTCTTAATCCTTTGTTACCCTGCGGAAACTCTCTCTGACACTCCTTGCATGCAAAAGTTCTTTTTTCTACTCCTTTCTGGTTACTTGTAGTTTCACATACCTTACAAGATAATAGAGTAGCACACGAGGATGTGATGTATTATTTATTTCAGGTTTTCTATGTTTTAGACATTTCGACTGTGTTCTAGGTCCTTAGCAGTCAAATCCTGGAACAGACTTCCTGATCACTACTGCACTACTATGCACGTCAAGTCCTTCTGGAAGCTAATTTTGTCCTATAATGATCATACATAAATTTATCTGCATGCTATGTTTACGCTTCTTTTTTTACTAATTCCTTCCTTTCATTTTAACCTTAGTTTGCTTGAAAAAATTGCCAGAAATGCTGCTCTCAAAATTCAAGTATAAATAATTAAACTCTATGTATGTGTATGTATTTGGGTATGTCCTTTTATAGTTAAGGTCCCATTTATCTTTGCCAATTTACTGAGGCAAATGTTAAAACTCTATGTTACCTTTCAACTGCCTTCTTTAACTGGAAGCACCAAAAGTTATCAGGTGATGAAAACCTTCATATGTCTTCCTGTAGACAAGTGAGACTGTGTAGGATAATGACAGGTTCTGAGGGACCATATCTTTCTTCTACAAGGATACAGTGTCTCCAGCTGAGAGCTTTCAGATGTGGAACTGTTTCAGTAGCCCATTTCTTAAACAATTGAAAAAATGAGCTTGGCAATTCTTCTCCAGGGAGACATCTTTCCAATACAAATTCTGATGCAGAAAATGCTAGTTTTTGGTACTCCTCAGCTGTTCAACAAAATAATGCAAAGATGTGATTTTTACTAACATTTTACAGCTACACTGTACTAGGCTCAATCTCAAAATACTTATACATATTTGCTTCTAAAGTAAGTCAAGCAAGGTAGCAACATTACATCATACTCCTGACTAAACAAAAAGAAAAACAAAACTACATAACTCATTATTATTGTCAACATGCAAGAAAAGACAAAAGCTTCACCTTTCCATAATCCTATCTTGTTACATTGTTTGTCATTCTACTGGCTTTGTATCCTGAAAAAAAGATAAAGATGAAACTTTAGAATGGAAAACCTAAGAAAACAAGTGCCAAATGAACAGATTATTTGCTTGGCACCATGAAGGTAATCAAATGGATTAGTATGATCATAGCAGTAAACTGTATATCAGGGGATGGGGTTTGGCATTCAAAAATGACTGCAAGAAAAACAGTTAAGAGACCTGCTTTTTATTTAAGGTTTGACATTTAATCCAACAAAGTAAAATTATCCACAGGTGCTGGATTGGACTCACTGCTAGGTTTTGATTAATTATTTATAATTGTGCTACACATCCTGATGCTAACTGGTGTAAACAAATCAAAGATAAATTTACACTCATTTTGGTTGTACTACTTAAAAGGAAAAACAAGCAACCAAAACTGTACCTGAGGACTATGGCATTCTTTTCAGTCTTCCTCCAAAATCCTCTGTGTCAGGAATACCATTAGAAAGCTAGTACTGTACTCTTCTCTTTACAATGTTGAGGGAAACAAGTTCTCGCTCGTTCCAGACAAGGACATGAGTTATTCATGTTTTGCCACTACAAAATATTCCTGGATAAAATGTGGCCACTCTGTTTGTAACCATTGCTTGGTGTTTAAGGACGATGAGGAAACCCTTGGCTGAGTAGCCGGAAAGTCCATGGGATATTGCATTGCTTGTGAGAAGGAAGGAGCCAGTACAAACAATGGACACAAAAAGAAAGCAAACAGTGGACAAGGAATGGAAACAAAAAGCCGACTAGGAGAGACAACAAGGAGCAGACTAGGAGAGACAACAAGCAGCAGACGAGGGGAGACAACAAGCAGCGGACAAGGAGAGAAAATAGACAACAATGAAAAAGACAAACGTGAGGCCATGGGCTGGTGAGTAGTGTTTTTGACTGTTTATGCTGCCCTGTTGAATTGATTTGTTTAAATTGATGTTTGTACAATGCAAGTCAACTTATTACTTTGGAAAAGTGAAGGGCTAAACTGAAAAGCAAAATGGAGGATATTCCAAGCAATTGTTAGCGCTTGAGTTCAGCGGTGAAAAAGGGGGGGGTAGGGGTGGGCTCTTAATATACCCCTCACATTACCCTGTGATTCTATTGATACAAAGCCTGTCATATATCTGTGTAACTAATAATTGATCAATGACGAACACTATTTCTTGTTAATAATGTTGTCTATGAAGACCTATGTAGAAGATTGTTTATCACTGAAATCATGACTAATCGTTGTTGATTAATCATTATGTATTGATTATTGCTGATTGTATGGTCTTTAGTGATTTCTTGATACCTCTGTTTTTATTTTGTTGAAATCTTGAATGTAGTGTTATGTTTTAGAGATTGGCACTCACTAAACAAACTGCTTGTGGATATGAATTTATAAATCAGAAGGAATGATGTACCATAGGTTTGTTATATCGTTCAGAGAAAGACCTATCTGTTTGATAAGGCCAAAAATGACAGTTACTATGGCTAATGGTTTAATAATAATTTTGGCTTCTTGATCACATAGTGCTGCTCATCAGGAGCCAGAAGAGATGTCCTATGAGAGTGATGGTGAAGATGAAAATGGGGATGAGGATTGAGATGGGGAGGACTCTGTTTCTGAGAAAGCTGACAAAAAGGCAAAGAAAGCTGGAAGAAAAGCGAAATGGTCTCAGTCCCTGTTAGATGATACTATAGATATCATAATAAGCAGTGGTTATTACAAGAAAAAACATATTCACTAATGTTAAAACTCAGAAAATGGACATATCTATGCTGAGGTACTCGCTGAACTTAAGGCGATTGATTATCTGTAGTGAAGAAACAAACATTTACATAAGTGCTTTCCCTAATGCTTGAACTCCTGAATGGGCTAAAAATCACGAGATAAGTATATGTTTTTTGAAAAACGCATTCATAGCTCTATGTCACGTACTGCCATAACTCTGAAACACAATATGTCTTGCTTGCTTGAGAAATGCAAAAAAACAACAATGACAAAGGCAAAGGAAAATAGACTGAAACGTTTATAGGCTGATATAAAGACCTTGACTCATTTCACGTCCTGAAGGCCTGCAAACAAGTAATAAGCTATTAATTGACTGAATCGATTCCAAGAAATGCAATCAAAGGCAGAATAGCTCGAGCACATCAATTCGATTGAATTTTGTCCGACTTCAAATGCAGAACATTTAGCTGAGTTACAATATAGCTAGTACTTCCCAGTATATAAACGACTGCAGCAAGGCATCTAGTTTGAAAAGTTAACATTTTAATATCCTCTAAGCATAATAAAATAAGAAGTCAAATTGACACAAGTTATCATATCAATTTAATTGAGAATAATATTGACTAAAGAACAACATTGACTATCGGTAAATTTCACTGAAGATCTTTCAGATCAATGATGTAACTTATCTTGACCTAGCCACAAACCCCAATTTTTATTAATAAAAATGTACAAACTGTACAGAGCCAAATCCTGCTACTTATCATCCTACTAAAACAATGGTAAATATAAATATGTAGAACCTTCAATGAATCCATCTTCAAAGTCTCTTACAAGTGGCTCAAGAAAAGAATCCAGGCTAACAGGTCAAGAATCTGGTAATAGGTATGATGGTACAAATCCAGTGTACATGTTCCGGAGATTTTATTATGTAATTGCTTTTCTGAAGTATTATGATGTAATTGCAGTGTGCACATGCGCAGTTCATTGTAGTGATCACAAGGTTTTTCTTGTCTTGATCTGCCGTGTTTGTTTAGACCTTTTGCCATGGCTTGAACAACTGTTTTGAATTAAAGGACCAAATGCTTCGAGTAGCAATCCAGGTGAACATCTGGTAGCAGAGCAAGGTTCTTTCAAGAAGAGTTGACCTGTTTTACCTGGATTTTGCTACGAATTTTGGAATGAAAACTGAAATGGCCGAACGACTAAAGAGAGACAAGGGAAAGTACAAATGAAGAAGTTAGTCGTAAAAGGGGGTGAGTGACGATTTTGGTTGTTTTTCTTTTTTTTGCTCCAAATTAGCTGAATTTTTGCATGTGGTCTTCAATGTAATAGAAAAACATGTTCCTGTAGTTTTGCAGCTGGTTTTTGCTTCGCTTTATAAAGACGCTGCTAGGAAAACCGAGTGGTTTTATGCATACGCAATATCCCAAAAACGAAGCAAAGTTTAGCGGAAAAACTATGGGACATTGCTAAACATACCTAAACAAAACTGTATGCGAAATTTTGAGCGTTTTTGACAAAGTTCACTTTTGAGAAAAATACCTAACGCCCTTTTTCAGCTGAGCCCTTCAGATAAACGAAGCCAAGGCCTTTGTTATGATAAACCTAGCCAATCCTTTGTTATATTAAACCAAAGCGAGCCTTTGTTATTAGTCAAAGTCTCACCTCAGTTTATTATAACAAAGGATTCATAACAAAGGATCAGCTTGGTTTATTATAACAAAGCCCAGTCTCATTTATGGGAAGGGCTCAGTGGAAATGGGCATTAGGTAGTTTGCTCAAAAGTGAACTTTGTCAAAAAAGCATCAAATTTCGCATGCGTTATTTTTTAGGTGTGTTAAACAATGTTTTGTATGTGTTTTTGCTGAGGTTTGCATTGTTTCTGAGACATTATGTATACAAAAAACTTATATTTGTTGTCACGTCAGTGTGCGACCGCAAAGATGTTCATTTCACTAAAAATACAGCAAAATGTTGATTTTTCTCGTAATGTGTTACTAAAGTCGCCCACGCTTTTAACTGGTTTCGGATCTTCCGTTAACATAGAAATTTATTCCACCCAATGATCGAAACACGGTAACTGAAAATAACAAAATTACAAACACGGGAATGAACATAAAATAACTAACAACGACCGAACATGAAGAATGCAGAAAAGCAGCAAAGCGAAATAAACGAAGAAACCTACAAGACGAATGTGATGAACCAAAGACAAACTGAAAACCAGAGACGCTCACAGAACCCAATGACGCTACTAACTGAAATAAATTACACGTGAACTGAACTTATAGAGTATGCAAATGAACATAACATATACAAAAGCGCACAAAACAAAAGAAACTACGCAAAACTTAACACCAAACGCGAAGCAAGAAGCACGAACAAATGTCACAAATTCTGGCGCCCATAGTTACCTTAAAAAAATATTAATTTCAGCTCAAAAAAAATAAAAAGGTTGATTTGACTTTAACGCGTGACGGCAAGGATGTTGATTTCACTTAGAAGCCAGCAAAATGTCAATTTCACGCAGTGCATAAGCTCAATGATGTTGATTTCAGGTCTAAATAGGTTAAAATGTTGATTTGACGTTAATGCATGACGGCAAGGATATTGATTTCACTTAGAAACCAGCAAAATGTCAATTTCAAGCAGTGCATAAGCTCAATGATGTTGATTTTAGGTCCAAAAAGGTGTAAATAAAGATAAAATAAAACAAATAAAAACATTTCAATAAGCACTTTTCCAAATAGGGCAACGTCTCAAATGGCTAAAAATCATGAGATAAATACATAGTTTTTGACAAACACGATCGTAGCTTTATGTCACACACCGCCATAACTTTGAAGTTCAAAATGCGCTGGTACTTCTTATGCCTGGTGAGGATAACAACTTTGGTGGCTGTTTAGTTTTGGATTTACGAATTTGATGACTCCACGTGAAAACGCTCTATAAATAGGGCTGACAGATTAACAGATTAACCCTTCTGCGCAACATACGGGTCTCCATACATCTGCATGTCCACTGATCCCAGAAGCTCAAAACACTACAAATCATGCCGATTTGAACTAAAATCAACACAAACTGGATCACAGATCTGTTACACTCAATCGTTACTTGATGGCCATTATTATGTTTAAATCTAGTTACCAGTTTGAGAAACGTCCGCAGAACGTAATTGAAATGCATGCCGGGAAGGGTCTTTACACCTGTTGCGTGGGAAAACATGGCGGTCAATACAAGACAAATTTTATAAGTCTAAAACCAGTTCTCGCTTTCCAAACTTTGACACTGGCAACGCTTGGCAAATGGGCCACAACTCACCAGAGGGTATTTTTCTTGGGCAAGAACTGCTCTTGGACTTTGCTACCTGGCTCGATCTGACTTTGAATGCCAATAACACGATTACAGTATATCAGCTGCCTTCGAAGTTTCAGAACACATTTTGATTCTTTAAAACGTGCTGATGACTTACAGGTTTATTGAGGCTTTATGATGCCTCTCAACCACCAGGCAGGCATACAAGGTACTTTAAAACAATGCTTAAGATATTAGTTGACAGAGCTCTAATGCGGCACATCTCTTTTTTGTTTGATGGTATTTTGTTTGACGCTCGATCAATTCATGTGTTGTCTTCACGTCACAACCGCTGTAAACAATCTGTTCCCAGATTTCCACTCTATATGCTGTGGGATTTGATTTTGACTTCATACACTATAAACAGTCTGCCTGTTTGCTGTTCAACAAATAGACTCCTAAAGACATGGCCAGGAAAAGCCAAGTTTTTTGCATATGTTTTAACTTGAGAACAAAGCAAAAACCAGCGACAAAAATACAGAACCACGTTTTTCTATTACATTGAAGACCACATGCAAAAATTCAGCTAATTTGGAGCAAAAAAAGAAAAGCAACCAAAAATCGTCACTTATCCCCTTTTATGACTAGCTTCTTCAAATGTGCTTATACAAGAACAAACACGAAATTGTTGATGACCTTGGAGGGAGGAATGGCTTTGAAAATGCAGGTGATGGAAAGTTTGAATCTTCTCTCTGCTGTCTTTGAGGATGTAGTTCATGCAGTCAAAAATTTAGAAGCGTATTACAAGGATGGTGGCGACTCAGCAAAACTTAGCGCCGCAGTGAGTGAGTTAGAAGGTTTGGAAGAGGACTTCAGTGACATCAGAAGAGTGGTCAGGGGATACCTAAATGGCAGTCCAAGTCACAACAGTAGCTTAAATGGTTCCAGAACAACACCTGGAGAATCTGTGATTGAGGATCAGTCAGAACAACTCAAGGAGAAAATCAGTAGGCGAGAACAGGAACTGAAGCAAGTTGTAGATATCCTGGAGAAAATGTACAAAGAGTGTCACAAAAAGGTGGAGAGACTCAAAAAGTCAACTAGCCAAGGAACAAGACCTAGGAGGTAAGAAAGTTGTTGTGGACAGGCCCTATGAGCAAGTGAGAGAGCTGTTGAAACAAAGAGAGAAAGTTGAAGATATGACAGTTCCAAAGCAACCATTAACGGATCAAAATATTCCAAGGGTTCAGATGACCACAGTAAAAGTAGCCACAAATGACCCCTGTACTTTATCCACGGATTTATCCAGGTTAACGCCTCCTGTTAACAGCGTGGCAGCTTCACTTTCTCCATCGAGTGGAATTCTATATTCTTCAACTCCAATTGTTCCTCAGGCCTCAGTATCTCAAATGACCACAATAGGTGGTCAACTGCCCTACCAGAGCAGCCCTTAAACACATGCGTGAATTCTATTCAGACCATGCCAGTACATTTATCTGCTGTATTTCCAATCATTGTATCTTCACATCATATGTATGAAACAGCAGCTGGAACCCACACTGAAGTACAACCTTTGTCAAGTCGTAACCATTTCAGTCAACCCCTGGCACTGGCCAGTCATTAAACTCTGCCAATGACCAGCTCAGTATTGAATCCTCAGCAGCATTTAAGAGAGTGTCTCTGTAAGAGCGGTCTGGCCGATTTTGATATAAATCGAGCAGGTAGATCTAAAACCGTGAGAAATACATATGAAAGCAATTCAAATGCACTTTACTTTCAATTCAAGCGGCAAAATTTGAAATTGTTCTTTAAACTTACTATTCCTACATCCCCATACGACCATTTCTTCCGGCAACAATTCAAACACTACAACTGGTGTTCGAATTCCCCTCGTCGATTGCACCATGAGAAATAACCTGTGCCACCCAAGCTTCGACTCGAATGAGAAGTACGAACAACATAACTGCTTCATCTTTGAGGCAATATGATGCTGGTATTTTGATTTTCTGATTGACAAGGACGGTAATCAGGAAGTGATCTCCATGTTTACCTCATAAACGTGACCGCTGACCAGCCGCTGAGTGGAAACAGTACGGCGCAGGGTGGGGTGGCTGGCAGGCTTATCGTCATAAGATATTCGAATACATGCTAAAAAAGCTTTAGGACTCAGTCTAGACAGTGAAGGCATGCTTCGTCGTACAGACAACTTTTATTTTATTCTCATAACGTTTTCCTTTAAATTAGAACTGGTATTAATTAATAGAGTTATTTAAATATTTTTAACCGGGGCATCCATGACTTTTTTGCTTGTCATCAGTGGTATAAAATAAGGTGTCTTTCCTTCCAGAACCTTCTATCTATGCCCCATTGCACGGAATGAAGACTATACTTAGCATGTTTGTTCTAAATAATTTTTTGCTGTTCCCAAGAGGGTATCAGGCAAAATCATTGCTTTATACAAAGCTGACTCTAAAATATGATTTTCCATAACAGTAACCAGTGTCATTTACGTATAGTGTACAATTTTTAGCGTTTTCCACTTATAAGCCCGACATACAATTGTCAAGTAAACTATGTTAGTTTCGTATGGAGGGGGAATTGGGACAAAAATGCCATTGAATCACACTTCATGCCATTGGATCATCGATGCTATGTCATTGGATCAAACATTGTTCTATCCGACAATATTTTTTATGTCATTGGATCGTATGTCATTCTATTGGACCATATTTTCCATGTCATTGGATCGGACTTCATGCCATTGGATCGGACTTCATGTTATTGGATCGGACTTTACGTTATTGGATCCTATCATTCTTTTGGATTGATTTCATTTCATTGGAGCACTTTTATCGGGTCAGCGGTTCATCATAAAAAATAATATTTCCCAGAATGCATTCAGGCACAAAGTTCCCAGGGTGCAACCGGTTTGAAGTGGTTTCAACTCATTCCATGATTCACACAAGAGCCGGAAAGTTGGGTAGTGCTGGCATATATTTACATATAATTTATAGCAGAAGCAAAAAAAACATGGCAGAAGAAGAAAACTTGATGTTCAAGACACAGTCCCTCCTGAGAGAAGTTGTAAGTCACCTGGAGAAAACGGAAAGCAGTCCCCAAGGCACGGAGCCTTGCGAAAGCGACGCGCTAGACCGACAGCTGCCGCCATCGCATGTGGAAGCTCCAAAGATGTCAGCCCCTATGGAATTCAGGTAATCGTAAAGCGCCCCTAGAAACTACCCGAGTAAAGAGTTGCTGCTTTTGGCGCTGTGTTTTTATTGCAGATAATTTCTAAATCTGAGCTAGAGGTGCTAGCTTCAAGTTCGGTCATGTATGGAACATAATTTTTCTCCTGTTTGTATTTTTGATAGAAACAGTTAAGCTTATAAAAATGCCCAAGTATCACTGAGCGTCTGTATGCAGCTGTTTCCCTTATCGTTGTCAGATTATAGCGATACAAGCGTTGTACGCTAGCGACGTTTTGAGCATCAGTATTTTAAGCAGTTTTAAGTGATCAAAAGCTCAAAATTAACTGGTGTAAAAAGTACTTTTGGAATTTACACTTTTTGTACCACAAGCTTATATTTGTTTCTATACCCCTTATATTTATATCCTAACCCAGTCCTTTCTAGCATTGAAATTCTCGAGGGGTGCCAATAAGAAGGAGCAATTTTTAAATTTGCATTATCTGTTATTTTCTTCAGCATGGTTGAAAGAAATATCCTGTTTATTGTATTATAATAAACAAGTATTCACCGAAGTGGAGGTGAATAGTGGTGGATATTTACCTCTCCACTTTGCGGCTCGGTAAATATTCACCACTTTCACTGACACTGAGGTGACTAATTGTTTTAGTATATACCACACAAGTTGAATAACTAGTGAACCAAAACATTACTTTCGGTACACAAAGTGACGGGCAAAGCCATTTTGTTTCTCTTGGGCTGCTCAGATAGTGCTTTGCTAATCACTCCGAGTTAACCAATCAGCCTGTGCGGAAAGCACTATTCACTTGTGTGGTACATACTAACAAGCATCATACTCTGCTTTGGAAACCAAAAGTTTTATTGATTTTCAGGAGAAGATTTCCAGGATTGTGTTCATCCCGTACAAGCAGAGGTCAGCCACTCCCTAAAAAACAAAAGATGGCTGGGTATATCCCAGCCAAGAAAATGTTTGTGTCCAAGGAGACTTGGACACATGATTTCTGTTTGCTTGGCCTGCAAGAAGAAAATATCACTCTATCAAGGGAGAGGCTAAGTAAGCTGTTAGATGTGGGTTTGGGCAAAGCCCACTTGTCGATTAAGAAAAATGCAAGTCATGAGGAGTTGGCCTGGGCATTAGAGGAACGCTTTCCAAAACTGAAAAGTGGAGGTGGGTTTGAAGTCCTCCGTGCAGAAGGAGGAGGTGGTGGTCAGAGGCAGCTACGTTTGGTATATCCAGGGGCCTTTGGCTACACAGCCCCACATCTTAAGGACAGGTTAGGGCAGGCTGTTGCCTACATTCGTCCTCTCCAAGCTGACCTAGATGAGGAGCCAGATGTGCCTGAGGTAACATTTATGAATGATGGGGAAAATATTTTAAGTGTTACGTGGTGTTAAATTATCAGTAGTATATATCTTTTTTTAGGCTGCGCTTTCTCCAAAGGTTAAGTGTTTGAACTGTACTTTGATGATTGCTATGGCCCAGGTGAGAGAACACCAACAGGTCTGAGGAGGCAGATCCTCAAGGTAAATGAATCTATCCATAGGGGTTAGAATGGAAGTCATTTGGTGGTTAAAGAGTATAAAGAAACTTTTGGATCACACAATAAATTATGTGAAGCCAAAAGGTTGCCTGATGATATTAATCATTCAGTATTCAAAAAATGTGACATTTTTTCAGCTTCAGTGATCAGAATGTCTGTAAAGGGGGACACCTATGTAAAATACATTAACTTAAAAAACAAACATGGGACTGGGTTCTCAGTATTTTTTGTTCTGTTTTGTTTTTCAGAGATGTGATTGATGAAAAGGTATGATCCCATTGTATCAATGACAATTAAAAACAGTCGAATTAGTCATGTACACCTTACATAGATTGTTGATGAACTAAATGTTAGTGTTGATTTTGAGTATTACAATGTGAATACTGTAGTAAGTGCCATTGACAATGGAACTTGATCACACATCAGAGTTTGTGTGCTAAATGAGGTACTTTTTAATGACTTCACTTGTACATTTTAGGTTGATGTATGTGAATCCAAAATGACCCCACTGGCTTTATCAAGGTAAAGTACAGAGAAAAAGTCAATGTGCATCCTTTTGACTTGATATAAATTATGTATTAATCTTCAGCTTCAATCCCAATATTAGAACAATATTTAATATACTTCTTTATTTTTGCAACATATATTATTTCAGTACTTTTTTTTTTATGGCTGATTTGGTAAACTGAATTTGGCACAAAACATTAACTTAACTGGAGCATTAGTTGATAATTAATTCATTATTTGAGAACTGAATTCTCCAAACTATGTTGATGCTCTGATGCAGAAAGTTAATTATTCCAGCTTAAGTGATTATCCTCAAATAGTCAAAAAGTAGCCAGCTGTACTTGCGTCTTACAGCATAGTTACATAGCACCTGCAGTGTATGCTAGATTTCAAAGTGTAACATTCATGACATATACTTTTCTTCCAGAGATGGAACATCAGCACTCCCTGTTTTGAGAAAGGTGATTCTAAATACACTCAGGGATTTACTTAAGCAATGACTCAATCACTGATCACAGGTTTCAGTGTATAAAAAAATTGTTATTTTTTTTATTTATTTTGGTTGGTGTATTTGTTTCAGTACTGATACTATAGTTATTAATCAACTGTTTAAATCAGTTTACTTATTGTCATAATTGTTATGGTTTTTGTCATTGTTATTATTTGCATTATTTTATTAGGCACCAGTAGTATCTGAAGGTCCAGCAGTAGATAGATGCAGAGAACAATCTGAGGAGGAAAGGTGTGATTGAAAGAAATTATTATTACAGTTAACATGGGCTCATGAACCATTTATCAAAAGCTGCCATATAATTTTTATTATGTAAAAAAAGGTAAAAAGGTCTGTGGCTGAAAAGTAAATGAAATTATTGAAAGCTCTGGGAATGTCCTCAATCTGAAAGAATTTTTGATACCTTGCTAAAAAGTTGTAACATGGCATGCTGATAATAACTCAATAACCTATCATAACTCAGCTGTTGTTGTGGTGACCTCTTATCTGAAAATGATCACAAGTTGGTTATCCTTGATTGGGTATTTGTTTCATACTATTATTGTATCAGCAACCAATAAAGAGTGGTAGTACTGACCCATCTAGGTATAAAGGGCTGGAAAATGATGGGAAAGTATCTTGCAGCTATTATAGACAATATTTATTAATGTTGACTTAATTTCTTCCTGTGCCAATCATTAGAATGACAAGAGATTGTAAATATGGTCTGACTCAGTGTCCATCCACCATTTCTGCATTATCAACTGGCGATGTAGGGAGTTATGTCCAGATGCAGCTTTGCAGCAGATCTCTCAATCATTGTTCAATAACAATGGAGATGTCAACCTTGCTGCACAGGAGTTGTTAGGATTATTTCTTGAAATACCAGACATGGTAAATGGTGAGTGTTTCTCCTTAGGTTCATAAATTTTCCACTCCAAATTAATTCCAACAAAGTCAAGATTTCCCATTGAAATTCCCGTAAAAGTGCAAAACATCCACACAATTTTTTTTTCTGATGGCATAAGCGCTTCTCCCCAAAATCCAGGGACTTTTATTTTTGAACTGTCAATCGCCCCACACGTGTAACATAACTTCCGGTTCACTCTTATGTGTAACATAACTTCCGGCTCGGTCTTTACAAAATTTCTTTAAGAAAATTAAGAAAAAAGGAACAAAAAATAATCCCTAATAGTGAGTATTGAGATTTATCCAGCTACAGGAAAACTTATTTACATACGGCTGAACCCACCTGAGCAAGCAAATTTGGTTAGCAACCCCTTCTATAAAGGGCCATTTGGACCAAAATACCTAATTTTTTGAAGTCAAAATTTACAGTAGGCAGCCAGCTTAGACATGATTACTCATTGTTGTGATGACTGTTTTCATTATAGTAATTTTTACCTCTCTTGCTGTATTACAATTTTTTAGGTTATGAGGACCACGACAGCGACGTTGATCTTTTGACTCCAGCATTCACGTCAAAAACAACACCAGAAAAGATGAGAACTTATACCCAGACTTTAAGTCCCATGGATGCCTTAGAAGATTTTCAGAGAAGCAACAAGCAAAGGGATAAACCAAGAGAGCGTTTCTTTGTCAGCAGAATGGAAGGACATGAAGAGCTCAAAAACGATATTTTGGGTTTGTATAAAGACCCCCGAAAGAACTTGAGAGTACCACCCAGGGTGCGGTTTGAAGGTGAAGAAGGAGTTCGTGCGGGGCCAGTTAGGGAGTTTTTTGTCTGTGCCATGAAGATTCTACAAGAAGGAATTCATGGTGAAGGGAGACCCATTTTGTTCTTTGAAGGAGAGCTTGACCATTTACTTTCCATACACAACCAGATTGGGCAGCAGATGGGAGCATATACCGCCATTGGCAAGATGATTGGTCACTCCATATTACATGGAGGGCCTGGTGTTTATGGACTCTCTCCCGTGGCAAAGCACTACTGGTCTCATGATGACCTAGCAAAGAATCCTCCCCCAATAGTACTGGAGGATCTTCCTGATCTTATCCTGCGGGAGACCATACAAGAGGTTTGTTAGGGTTTGAAATAATTTTCTTTTATAATAATTATATTTAAAACTGGATTATTGGTTAATGCAATTCCAGAGTTTTAATTGGCTTAGCCATTGTGAGAAATGGGCTAATATACCATGAAACACAAATATGGTACCTTAGGTATAAGTGTCAGCGAAGAACAGGCAGGGAGCTCAAATATCGCAATTCCTTGGGTGTTTTTAATAAAACAAGCATTTGTACTCATGGAATAGTTGCTAATTATTTTTTCTAAAGCTTAATACAGTGAAAGCTAGTGCAGGTTACGTGTACACTAAAGTCATCTATCTTTTAAGCTACCCATATAGTTTTCTTCCCTATTCATCAATGGATAACACCTCAATTTCCATGTTTTCTTGCTCTGAATATGATCATGGACATCTTGCTGAAGACAGCATACAAGAACCCAAGTCTTTGGGACCATAATCTGGGGTATCCAAGAGGATGATATGACATGCCACCATATCAGAGTACATGTATAAGGACTGAGAAATAATATTGAGGTTTTGTTCCCTTTATTTTTTTAACACATTGCTAGAGGATTATGTCAATGAGGAATTAAGTAATGACAGATTTTACACTTCAAAGCACAGTTGGGATGGTCAAGTTTTTTAAGTGCATGCAAAAAGACAAATTTATTTTAAACACATATTTTGACTTTAAATTAAAGCTTGGATGTAACAGATCTTTGTTTGGATACAACAGTTACAACAGTGGAATGCTGATGAAAAGATTTCAGATGAACTAAGAGCAAACCTAGCTACCTACATGATGGAGGCTGGTTTGGAACCTGAACTTCTCTGCAGTGGTAGAGATGTCCTAATTCAAGGACTGCTTTGGTACTTTGTAATTGATAAGAGAAAACGTGAGTTGGATGACATGTCTAAAGGTAATACCGGTAATGACAAGATTATTTTATCTGCGGTGTATTTATTAGCATATTGAATGTTTTACACATGTACTTTCAGAATGTGGCCCAGATAAGACACTGAGTTGTCATGCTTTTGTAGCTTGTGATTGAATGAACATTGTCCTGAAGATGCCAAGAAACAGGGCTAAAATTTGTTGAAAGATTACATGTATAGTACACCTTTGATGTGCTGGTTTTTGAAGGTTTTTCAATCCTGGAAAGTGGAATACCAGTAGTAGCAGTCTGCATGTGTTTAAATGTAATGATTCCTACATTTAACTCTTTTATTATTATTAAAATTAAAATTATTATTATTTAGTAATATTATTAATTATTATTATTATCATCATTATTATCATTATTATTATTATTCAAATTGTAACAGGAATGAATGAGGTGACATTGCAAAGCTTCCTAACCCAGCAGCCATCACTGGTAGAGATTGTTTTTCTGCCTCATGCTGCAAAGCACATCTGTGCTACAGAATTCCTGGCTAAAGTTACCTATGACAATGAAAGTGGAGAGAAAGAAGTCCAGGCAAGAATTATGTTTGAGCAATATGTGCAGGAAATTGCCCAAAGAAAGGAAGGTATTTATCTGATATCAAAGTGAGTACATTAAAAAAATAACTTCACATTGGAAGTTTTTTTTTTTCATTTGGTTTCACCTTCTTCAAAAAAGATAATAGGTGTTAAAGTGATGACGGCAATAACATGTTGGTCTTAGACATTCTGGTGCAGGGTTAAGGGAAGTGTTGTTCATCAAGGTCTGTGTCCATTAATGGTCTGCAACATAACTGTAAAATTTAACAATAATAGACTTCAATGTCAATTATGAGGGAACCAAACACATTCATAAAACTGCAATAGAACACAACCAGTGCCCACTAACAATAATCATTACACTAAAAAATAATTTGGTCATGAATGTTTCCCTTAAACTTGCAGGTGAGACGCGGCTGAATGACTTGTGCTGCTTCTGGACTGGATGGGATTTCCTACCTCCACGAAAAGAGATCTTGGTGGTTAAGTTTAATACAAATGAGAGCAGCAAGTTACCAACATCAGAGTGTTGTTTCATGTCTTTATTGCTTCCCATTGGCCATAATACATATCAGGAGTTCATGAACTGCATGGACACTGCAATCCGATATGGGTCAAAAGGATTTTCATTTGCATGAACGTGTCTTTATCATACAGGTGTACAATTTTCACTGTTGTGTTTGTTTTTGCAATGTTGAAATTCAGAAATATAAGAATATCATATGATGATTTTAATTGCATGTAAAAGGCCTGTGTTATTGCATTTCAGTTGAAATGGTAAATTTTAGTTGTTTTCTTGTTGTTCAGAGATTTTCAAGTTATAAATTTTTAGGTTCCAGTTTTATTAGAGCTTTTTTTATGTAAAAAGCCACATTGGCATTCAAATATGAATCATGTGATTAAAATGACATGGGATACATACATGTAGTTACATTAGTGGGAAGTACCCAGTAGGTCATTTATACCAGATAACATAGGATTAACACAACATTACTTCTTTGTTAGAAACACACAGATACCAGTAGGTGCCTAGTGCAATGAGTTGATAATGAGTTGATTTGTCATCAATAAAAGAGAAACAAGTATTTGCTAAACTGTATCTTGATTAGCTCTGAGATAACAGTAAACACAGTTATCATTGCTCTGATTTAGTGCTGGAACTAGCATGCCAGAACACAATATTCCCAGGATTTGGTTTTAGAGGGTTATTTTCTCTCGAATTTGTTCTCTGACTAAACTTCTGAATCACAAATTTAGACTCCTAACACCTCCTGCCAGTCATCGCCAGAGATTGACTGTTCACTGCAATGAGAGTCTCTCCGCAACAAAGTTGCAAGCACTCAAGTACACATCAATCCCATAACTATTGTCATGCTGTTATTGGATTTATGGCATGGATTAGGTCATGATAATCACTGTCTGTTAGTGGGTTCGGAATATTCGGGATGATCACAGCCTCCTCATCTTGACAACTCTCTGGGAGGGGCCCATCACAGTCTATGCCATAGTCATCCCAATTCTGCTAAGGCAAGATTTATACAAAATGAATGAAAAGAACAGGAAATTACAGATGGGTGACAGTCTTCATAGATTGCCCTCATTTGCAGCTCTGATTGGCTAGCTTGTTACTTTCTTGTTTCTGATTGGTCCACGGCAGTGAGATAAAATATATTTTAGCCTGCTGAATTCTCCATTAGCACAAAAATATGCCACAATAACCGATGAAATTATTATAATAAACCTGTCTGTTGTCTAGATACACAAAAACATCCCAAAGAGAAAATCTTCCACTAAATAATATTAAAGTAATTATTGTTGGCCACAATGGATTAGAAATTGGGTAGCTTTCACTTTGATGGCACTGAATTTTTAAGAGACTTGTAAAGCAATCTCAATTTGTTTTCTTTGATAATCTTTATAAATTCTACTTAACAATTAGATTATGAGCATGAGATTTCTATTGTGTGATAGCTGATGAGGGCAAAGCCCAAGTCAACTATAAAAGGATCTAATAATCAAGTGAATAATCTTATTGTTTTGGTATAAAGCAACTAGATGCTCAAAACTAACAACAAGACTATCCAAATCTTTACAGTCACTAAAAACATTTTGCAAACGGGAAGAAGCAGGTGCCATTTTCTCAATAACTGCTACTTACAATCAAGAACAATAGATAGTAGCAAAGCCAATCAGTGAACAGCATTCACGAAGAATGCTAGTAAATTTATACCTACAAAAGTTATTCATCAACGAAGCTGTGTACTAGAATTCCTGTATAGAATTCCGAAGACGGGGAGGTATATAATATTTTAACGCTGAACATCCTTAAGCCATTTCAAAGAGATTGTCATTGGCCTACAAATGTTGAGGGAAATAAGATAAGAAAGCTCTCCCACCTGTTGCTCCATAGAAACTTCCATGATTCTTGCATTGTCAATTAAACCAATTATCCAAAGCTGGTTTGGTGTTTTGTTTCTTGCAGTTCTGATTGGGTGATCATTCCAGGAACTCGCAAAATCATGGAGGTGCTGCTTTATTCTTGGTAGAAATGTGTAATGCAAACAGAACATGTGGATGTTGTTGGACAACTCTAAATGCCCGGATTCCTCAAGAAACTAGAATACTGAATAATAAATGTAGATACAGCTTGCAAACAAGTCTCTCCACAATCGTTCTATCCGTTGATTGTGTACACTTGGCCCAGCGATTATACTGCCCCTTCCTGGTCCTCTTGCTGGATGAGTAAGCATGTACCAAGCAACATTCACATTTTCCACTCCGTGATCTGATCTTACTCGTGATGGCAGACCATGGACATTGACTGCTTCCAAGAACAAGTCAAGGACAGTGTCAGCCTGATTGTTTCCATTGCATCGAAGAAACATGATCTTTCTAGAAAATCCATCAATATGCCCATGTATGACAAATTTCCACCTAAAAAGCAACATGGACATGATGTACAAAAGGAGAAAATAGCAAATAAACAAAACACCTCAAGTGTTCCTATCAATGGTGAATTAATGAATTCATTTACAGAAATTTGACTTCATTCTTTGCTTCAATATTCTATTTTTGAAAGGAATATTTCAATGTTGAAATGGCAACTTGATTCAAAACAAAAATGTTGATTTCATGATGCCTGACTTAGTGCAACAAAATATCCCTAATTTCCATAAAAACAACAACTGGGTAACAACATTTTTCCCACTTTCTCTTCTGCCAGCAGCATTTTGAGCCTTTTGAGTCCACTAAAATCTCTACCTCTCTCTTTTTCTATCATGAGAGGGTTAAGAAAAGCAAGTGACAAACAAAATGATGAGAAAACAGTGTGACATATGACAGTTTACCAGTTGCAGTCAAAATTATGCAAATTTTGGCCAAATTCCTACATGCTTATTGCGTGAAGCCAGACAACAATCCAATCAACAATCAAGTCGCCATTCAATGTTGAAATATTCACTTCAAGAATGGAATATTAAAGCAATGAATATAGTCAAATTTCTGGAAACGAATTCATTAATTCATTAATTCACCCTTGAAAGAAACATGAGCTGTTTTCATGGCAAATACACATACCTCACCAGTTTATGGTGACTATCCATGTGCCAAAGGGCTAAAGGGGCCCTTACATTGTAAGATCTTCTGTGTCACACAAATCTGGAGACCTCTGACAGCAGTGCCTACAACATGATGACAAGCAACCCAAAGGAAAAGGTGTGAAACCTTCTAATTGTTAACAACTTGATTGAAAATACATGCAACATTTTAAAGCCACTTGTCCTTTCCTGGAGGGTGGCTGCTTAATTGGGGTTCTTCTGTATTAATGACCCACCTCCCACGTCTTCTCTTACTGTCTTGACATTGATATATTACCTTCAGGGTCAACTCTTCTCATTGCTTCTCTGATTCTTTCTTCTTGAATTTTGTGGCCCTTGGACAGGAGATGGCCACGCATGGACTTGTACCCACAATTTGGGAAACTATGAAGTATATCCTGGATGACAGCATCTAATTCTGCTTCACTCATACTTGAATAACTTGCACGAACCGAGATTCCAAATTCATGGAGTCTTCTGTTCACTGTTTTATCACTGACTCTAAGCATCTTGGCTATGTCAATGCCCTTAAAACCTTTCTCAAGATAATACTCTAGCTGGTTTCAGCTGATGTCGAGTTTCGGCCTTCCTTTACTTCCAGTTGCTATCACTGCTCTCATGGTACTGTAGTCGTCGAAGGAATCCTCATTCACCATCTGTAATATTAGGTGGCGAGCTTGAAGCAAGTTTGGGAACAATTCTTCTTCAAACATTCCACCCAGTCTCAAAATCAGTGAACATAGCCATTCAACCTTATATAAGCTATAATCAAGACCTGTATTCGAATTGAGCCGATTTATAACATCAACAAGAACGGTTTTTACGTTGTTTACTATCAGTTCTTGTACCGTTTGATGCTGACCCTCTTCAGTGACCGCCATTTTTAAAAATTATGCCTGAAAAGCACCCTGGAGACAATTTTTAGGTAGGTACTTCTTGTATGATATTTATAATGTACCGTATTATAATGCACTTGCCGACATGAGGATTTGGGCGCTTAAATAATGTAAGATCAAATGAAACAAAGATATTGTGGCACACGAGGTATTATGGTCTGATAGAATGATGTATGATCCAATGACACGAATTCCAATCCAATTACATAAATTCCGATTAAGTGACGTAAAGGACAGCACCCACAGTGTCCATTAGAATGATGCATGATCCAATAACATAAAGTCCGATCCAATGGCATGAAGTCCGATCCAATGGCATGAAGTTCGATCCAATGACATGAAGTTCGATCCAATGGCATGAAGTCCGATCCAATGACATGAAGTTTGATCCAATGACATGGAGTTTGATCCAATGACATGAAGTTTGATCCAATGACATGAAGTTGGATCCAATGACATGAAGTTCAATCCAATAACATGAAGTCCGATCCAATGGCATGAAGTCTGATCCAATGACATGAAGTTTGATCCAATGACATGAAGTTTGATCCAATGACATGAAGTTGGACCCATTGACATGAAGTTTGATCCAATGACATGAAGTTTGATCCAATGACATGAAGTTTGATCCAATGGCATGAAGTTCGATCCAATGACATGAAGTTTGATCCAATGACATGAAGTCCGATCCAATGGCATGAAGTCCGATCCAATGGCATGAAGTTCGATCCAGTGACATGAAAAATATGGTCCGATAGAATGACATACGATCCAATGACATGAAAAATATTGTCGGATAGAACGATGTTTGATTCAATGACATAGCATTGATGATCCAATGGCATGAAATGTGATTCAATGGCATTTTTGTCACAATTCCCCCTCCATAGTTTCGGCTCATTCCTTGATTCGATCTGGCCTTTTATCACTAAACCCTATTCTTTTCATTTGCAATTTTCCTGTACATTTTTTTCATACGAAACGACAAAGAGTTTTATAAGTAAACTGATTTTTTGGTGTACCGCGTTTATTACATTGAATATACAAATACATGCAAAAGGCTGGCTGAATAAGCTCCTCCTCCTACTCCTAATTTTTTGGTTGCTTTCACCCCATGCCTCTGCACGACTCCCTGTTGGCTAAAAGGAAAGTTTTTTCCTTGTCAGTTACCCTCTGCAATTTTTTATAAGTATGTAAAGATATAAAAAACACAAAGGTTTTTACAAGTAAACTGTTTTTTTGTGTACCAAACTAAATACCTATATATACATATACTTTGTTCTGGCAAAATGGTGGCTAAGAACAACTGAATATATACCTACTTGGAAATAAAATGATGCTGTTTGGTTTCCTGTTAAAACATTACGTAAGAATGACAGGTGTTTGTTCAAATTGTGACAAAACCACATCAAAAAGTCAAAGCAAAAAAAGAAAAAAGTGTAATTTTCATAACCAACTTACAATCTCTCCATTATTGACAGCAACAGGGGCCATTGCATCGCTGCTTGATGTTGTAATTATCCTTCTACAGAGCACTGGCATTCATGAGTCATTTCCTTTATTTTTGACATTAGGACAGCTTTGGAATCCCTAGATTTAAATGGGAGTTTGAAGAAAGTACAGATTTCCTTAAGTATGGAAACAGCCTTGGATACGCTCCCTGACACCAGCATGACCAGGATAATGACATGTTATCTTTTGCACTTCTCCAAAACTTCCCCAATGTATGATGCCTATATCAAATCCACATTTTTTTTTATCCTCCTGAGTGAGTTGAAATAGGCGAGTCCTTGCCAAGATTAGCTCATTTTCACTCAGGACCTCTTTAAACAGGTGGCAGCTTATCAGATGATGTTTTACTTCATCATTACATTCAGAAAGCCGTACCAAACCACTTAAGCCACGCAATGAACCATAGTTTTTTTCCATCTTTGCTATTCAAAAAGCAGTCCTAAGACAATAAACATCTCACTAACAAACAGCTTCTTCCTGTAACTATAACTGTTTCCAACATGATACAAGTTTAGGAGATCTAAAGGAACTCACTATAACTTTGTATACTTGATACGATTTCAATTTCCATGCCCCAGAGAAGCCTACTGTACTTTGTGAGTGGTCAGTGATCACACTCGCGAGGTAAAGAATGGGTTTGTGACTTTTTCACTCAATTTACTTTTTCACTCTTATGAAATGGTTGAACGGAATATAGACTGTGAGCAGTCTCTTATTTTTCTTAAAGATAGTGAGTTCACACGTATCCTGTGAGCATAGAGAAGCTGCGAGACACGAGACTCATGTCTCGCATCTTTGCTGCTACACGCTCTCACGGTTGGGCAAAGACAAGACATGTTACTACCGATGCGATACAAGAGGTTTAATGGTTATCTCGATTATCTAAACACATTTGTTTACATGGTAAGATCTGGTTATAAATCTATGGATTGATGCCAGTCCTTTGTGGAACAAAATGTATTTGAAAGGAAAAAAGAATACTAAGCATAACAAAAGTTGTCTGCAAGACAAAGCATGCATGCCTTTGCATTAAGACTGAGAGTCCTTATGCTTATTATGATACTTTAATGCATATGTTCGAATGTTCCCAAAAATCTTCTGATAATCTGCCCGCACCCAACCCACACCCCTCCCCTCGCCACTGAGCTGTGCTGTTTTCACTCACCGGCTGGTCAGTGGTCACGTTTATGAGGTAAACATCGCTTCCTGATCACTGTTCTCGTCGATCAGAAAATCAAAATACCAGGTGATATTGCCTCTAAGATGAAGCAGTTATGTTATTTGTACTTCACATTCGAATCGAAGCTTGGGTGGCACAGGTTATTTTTTATGGTGCAATCGACGAGGGGAATTCGAACACTAGTTGTAGTGTTTGAATTGTTGCTGGAAGAAATGGTCACATGGGGGTGTAGGAATGGTAAGTTTAACAATTTCAAATTTTGCCGCTTGAATTGAAAGTAAAGTTCATTTGAATTGCTTTCATATGTATTTCTAACAGTTTTAGACCTACCTGCTTGATTTATATCTGCTACGACTCATGTTGACAAGTCCCTCATGATGGCAGCCAAACTTGGAGATTGCCGAAAATTAGCTAAGTTCACGGAGTTATAAAGTTCTAGATAGCAGCAGACATGTAAATATTTTAAGGAAAACGACCAATTTTTTAAGTTTGCAAGACATGTTTCGACAGAGCTTCTGTCATCTTCAGTTGAATGAATGATTACAAAGCAAGTTGAATAATAAGTAGGCAAAAATGCTAATTAAGACAAATAGTAACAACAGAACGTGAAAAGGTGTAAGTTAAAAGGATAATTTTAGATTTACATGGTGTAATTGCTGATTGAGGGAAGGTAGTTCTTTTTGAATATGAATAGCCTCCTTTATCTTGAGTTGAAAGCTGGTAGTGGCGTGATCTAAAATATGAAAGCAGTCTATTGAACACAATGAGCGACAACGTTCAGAATTATAAAGTTATAAAGTTTTAGTAAAGGTCGGGCTGCAAAGTTTTTTTCTGTAGTTACCTTTTCTATGGTACCTACTTCCTAGCTATGAATTGAATTTCATCGGTTTTCGCATGTGTGACTTAAGCGAACCAATAAGGTGTCACTCAAGTCTTCCTGTTTGCTTGATTGAAACGCAATGTTCATGAAAGTCGCCTTGATGGATAAGATAGAGTTAATATACATGGCTGTGGTATTTGTTTTTTGCTGAATCTCATAGTTTTTCATAAATTGTCCTCCAAAGTTGTCTCAAATTTAAGTCTTGAAAAGTGTCACGACAGGCCTTGGCTCGAGTGAAATTTAATTTCCATAAAACTCTGAAAAATAAAGAGATACGATCAAACGGATTGTGGTTTTAGTATAGGTACTTGAATGTCTTACAATGCACAGAAAATGAGCTAAATCTGTGTCTCAAGCAAAATCGGCCGAACTGCAATTACTGAGACAGTAAACATTCCCAAATTTGCTGGAAAGGCAGCCTTTCACTTGTGTGTTGACTGAGCCAGAGCTACACCTAAATACAAGCTGTTAAGACTGTGTGAATGCCTCCAAGGTCAAGACCTTAAGGTTATTGAGAAGCTTGGTCTTTCTGAGGCAGCATATGAAGCTGCCAAGTCTCAACTAGAACGGAAGTATGGTGGGAAATGTAGAGCTCTCACACTGCGTCTCGCAGAGTTAGAAGCTTTCAAACAGATAAGACAAGACAGTGAGAAGGCTCTCGAGAAGTTTGCTGCTGCTATGGTGGTTTCAAATCCAAAGTACTACCCGCAACAAAAGCAAAGCCCTTGACAAAGATAAGTACCTGGTGGCCGTTGAAGGGGAACTTAAGGCCAATTTTAACTATGTTTTGTATTGATGTTAACATAGGATGGATCAATTTTACAGCAATAATTTATATTGATGATGAATGATTTTATGAAAAATCGATCCTAAGCTTTGGATTGCACCTGCCATGTTCCCTTTTGATCGCGGGAGCTTAAAGGATCAGCGGATTAAAACATGACATCAGATCATGATGCCGCATTGCTTTGCTTTTGTTTTGCTTGAGGAGCCAAAGTGAGTATATTGAGCTAGTTTAGTTTCAGACACTTTGAAATGTCTGATGACAAAACCTCTTTGCATTCATCTCAATCAAGTCTTTCTATTGACGATGAAAATATGCCTGAAAATGTGATTTGGCCATACCAGTTTGAACCAGAGTTTTCTTCCAGCAAAGAAGGCATGGAAGAAGAAGGAGAATTAGAGGAACATCAACACAATGACAAAAATTCTTGGTCCAGAAATCTAGACTGGTAAGAGTTTCTAGATATACTTTCTAACATAAACAATGCAATTTAACCGATGTGTCGAGGCACCATGAATCAAACGGTGTTTGATGTTTTGGAGATGCTGTCAAGATCAAACGCTCACGTGCTCAAGAATTGTAAACAAACACAATAAACAAAGAATAAAAATAAAATCGCTCTTGCATGCTTTTGTTCATTTTATTCATAGCTATTGTGATCTCACAAGCATTTAGAGAGGCAATATGCACTGCTATGCTATATTTTAGACCTTACTAAATCAGTTTAAAATCACCCTCCTGGAGTAAAGTCGATCATACCAAGACTCAGTAATATTGAATCCCTGTTCCTATAAACAACACAATATACTCCATTTTTTGTAGAACAGCAACAAGATTATGAAACATAATTTTTAAGGTCATTCCACTGAAATAGAACCTGTAGAGATTTTTGTCAAACTTTGCCTATTGACTGTTTATATTGTAGGAACTTAAATTTGGAAATAAAAATGAGGGGTCCCCATGTTCATTTAGGAGCAACAGCACCTTGTTTATGCCATACAAACCTTACAATAGCACAATGATTATAGTCATGATTGCTTGCTAAATTCACGTTTCCGACGATTGTTTCTTGCTCAACACTGAGAATTAACCCATATTTATTTTACATGGAGAAATTTGACTCAATTCAACACAACAGAAAAAAATGATAGGTCACCGTGCTCGTTTTTGAGAAAATGACGATTTACCTCTATGGCGAGGTCCAGCTGCAAAGAAAAAGCCGCCATTTTTTAATGCGCGCGCTAATCACGCATGAAATTATGTGTAGTAGGGATGCACAATGCAATACCGGGGAATGACCTTAAGCTAACCTACTTTTTCTATGTTTTATAGTCTGATAAAACAAGGGTTTTTGACCAATCAGAATGTGCACAGGGTCCTACCTATATTATAATGGATGATAAAATGTCATGTCAAAACAATCCAAATCCCTTCAACGCACTGAGATCACTGATTCCCCAGGGAAACATTATAGCCGTAATTATTGACTCTCACTCATTTGAGTTGTACTGAATCACATTTGCATGCAAATTACTCCACATTCGTGCAGCCAAATTGTAGAGTTTTTATCGGTTAAACCTGGACTGGTGTTTATGGACAAGTTCTTGTTTGCTTGGAGGTACAGTCCCCAAGATGTCTTTGGGGAGATGGCATGCTTCAGGTTCAATTTTAACTTCACCGGTTTCACAGGCATTGGCAACAGTGTCCATCAAGACCATAACATGTGCATAGGATTTTCTTCTTTTACTGGCTTAGCCACCCACTGTTTCTGTGCCTTTGGGAAGCTGACCTTGTACCTGGCTTCACCAGCACATGGCCCAGATTGTATGACTGCCTGCTTTCTTCCCCAGTTTGCATTGTGCTCAAGTGCTGTGAGTTGTGGGTGTGCCACCATGCCTTTGTGTGAAAAATGCTCACGCTTTGGGCAGTACTTCAAATATTCAGAGTTATACACCTCAAGCTCTCCAGTATGGCAAAATTTAGTCAGCTTTTCAATGTCTTTCAAGATCTTCTTGTTGAGCACCACCTCCTCAAGGGCAATATAGGCAGGGGTATTAGGCTTCAGCAACTTCTTTTTCCTGATCTGAGCACTGGTCAGTCTTGGATGGCAACACTCATGAAAGTGGGTGTAGCCATTCCACTTGTGTTTGTTTGTCACGTGAAACAGGACTGACGTCCACTTTTCTTTCAGCACTTCAGCATTGCCATCACATGTTGCGGAACACCACCACATCTGGTTTGAGACTGAACAGATCCATGGAAGATCTTCACAGCCTTTCACTTTAGCCTTCTTGGAAAGTTTTTTCATCACCCACTTTGACAAATGCCAAACATCATACTGGCGGTCGATTCCACCATGGTCCTTTTTCATTGAACTTGAGATGGAAGTATGGTGGTCGGTGGCAATTCTCTTGATGGTGACTTCTTCTCTGGCAAGGTCTTGAATGCACCTCTCGAGCCGTTCCTTTTCCATCAAATTAGACCAAGTTACCTCTGTTACCCGTACGACATTGAATGCTGCCACCTTTCCTTCATCTGTCATCATAGTGTATGTGCAATATTTGGCATTCTGACCTGGACTGTCACAGCTTCCATCCCCAATCAAATTGACTGACCCATTGCTTTTAACTGCATCTAATACTGAACTTCTTTCCTCTTTCCAGGCTTTGTCTACCACAGGAAACAGATACTTGTTTTGTATAGTGTAATATGTGGTATGGCTGAGGAACTTCAAATTCGGAAAGGATGCAAACTGGGCAATATAAGAAAATGTATTGCCACTGAACAGAATGGCAGCTGAGGAGAGTAAATTACCTGCTGCAATATTTTTGACAGTGGCTGTGAATCCCAGCAAGTCAGAAGATTATAGATACACAGCATTTTCACTGAAAACATACTGCCACTAGTTCTTTCAACAGATTCAAAAATGGTTCCACCACATTTTGAGCAAAATTTCACAAGTAACTTTAGGCAGGACTCGAAAACAAGGAATTTTTGCTCAGGGTTTTCTTCTGAATCTCTCTTCTGCATCTCATAATCTGTGTCACCTGAAGATGAACCTACATTATTAGTCATTTCACACTTGCATTCCTCCTCCTCCTGACACTTAAGGAAAGTTTGTGAAAATACTTGTACATTTGGGAGAGTATTCTTTATTTTCGACAAATAAATGTGATATCTGCCAAGTAGAAGTACATGGTGTAGAAGTACATCCTCTGTACTATCAACTAGTCCCAGGCAGATTGGTAGGGTCAAAGAAAAGTTCTGTGGCTTTATCTGAAGCTGTATCAACCACTGTTGGATGTTTTGCCAAAAGGTTTGAATGAATTCACAGTCCCAGAAGAGATGAATTAGGCTTTTGTTTTTCTTGTTCACAGAAAGTACGTATGTCTGTTAAAGAGATACCTATTTTATAGAGATAATCATTCATTGCAATTCTTCTGTAAAGAAGCTTAAATTGGAAAGTCTAAAGTTTGGTTTCTTTCGTGCAATAGAAAGGCATGTTACGAGTATCTTTGTAGACCAGGGTTGTTTCCAGACAGAACTCAGGATTGCTGGTAACAGCAACAAACTAATTTATTTCCGTAAGGTAACTTCAGGAATTTACAGCACTAAGCTTCTTCAAATTTGAATCAATCTCTCTTACAGAAGAACCTCTCGCTCTAATATACATGAGGCTTAAAGTTCTAGAAACTTCTATTACAAGCTAAATTAAGTAGTTTGACACAGTTTCTAATCTGAGTAATTATGTAAGGATTAGAATGTTCTTATACAAATTAGTCACGGCTGAATGACTTCCAGTTCTAGATTGTTCCAGAACTTGACTTAGACAATTTTTCGTAACAAGGCAAAATATATGACTTATCCCATTCTATGAAGTTTTTGTAATTTTCACAGTCAGCTATCTATTTACTCTGGCTTTTATCAGGTGATGAAGTGATTCCTGTGACAATTAACTCATACATCTCATTGCAAAAGCTTGAGGACAATAGTAACTTTTGACTACGAGTAAGTTGGTCTTCAGAGTTCATTGTAGCCTGTACCTGAAAAGACTTTTTTAATTTTGCCAGGGCAGAGACTACACCCTAGTACCTTAAAAGAGTGGTATTAACTTTGTAGCGAGTTTGAAAATCCTTATACTTTAAAAAGTCAAACTTTTGATCTAGCAACCCTTTGGCCTGATTAACTCCTGCACAAGACCAATCAGAATAAAAGGTTGGCCGGTTTTCAATTCTTATAAGGGAGTTGTACCAAATTGGCGCATTGCCGAAGCGTGTTGGGTTTTCTTCACGGATTAAATTTGACCAGATTTCGATGACTTCCTTGTCCTGAATGTTTAAACCAGCTACATCAGCTTGCTTCAAATTACCAGCCAGAAGTAATTTACCACCATGTTGTTTAATAAAAAAGTCAAAAAATAGTTTCCATTTTGCTTGATTGTTGTCATCAAGATACTTCTTTACCCATTTTGATTTCAGAGCATGATTGAAGGTTCGAATGTCTAACATTTTTAATCCACCATCTTTATATTCGTTTGACATCACACTTCTTTTAATTTTATGCCCTCTCCCATCCTGCAGAAAATTGTACAGAACTTGATGTATTTCTTTCAGATAAGATTGCGAAGATGCAGCTAAGCTTTTACTAACCGTAACTTTCCCTAGCAGAGTTAATCTTCTAAGCTGCCAGTTGAACTGAAAGAACAAGCTAGGGGGACAAAAAGAGATCACATCAACAAAATAGGGGGTTAAAAAGGTGAATGTGTCAACAATTTTGTCGCCGATTGTCCAAAGTGCAATGGTTTAAATGCCTTAAAAATAAAGCTTCATCACGAGTCTTTTATCTTACCATTTAATCTACACTTTTGATTTATTGCGGTGGGTAATAGGCAGTAATTAGGACACGATAATGACAGATGATTATGTAATTTTGTGGTGATGTGATAAAAGCGTTGAGAAGTTCAAAAAATTTGTGCAATATGGTTTTCCAAGGAAAAATCCCAGAAGAAACTCAAGTATTTGTGCCCATTGTTCAAAAGTATAGTGGGATGAGACAATGTGAAATTATGGAGAGGTTTGGTCTTAGTCGGTCCACAGTCTATAGGATTTTGAAAGAGGTAAAGACAATGCAAAGAAGTTGCATGCCAGACAAAAGGAAATTAGCAGGATGACCACGGAAATTAAGCGCCCGTCAAGAATGTCTCGTTTTAAGGCACATCGCCACTTTACGCGAGGAAGACAGGAATTTCACTGTAAAAAGCTTAAAGGAAAGAGCGGGTTTCAAGATGAGAGAAGTTTCCTGTCGCACTATGCAATGGTTCCTTCATTCAAATGGCTATTGTTACCTAAATAGTAGAAAGAAGGGTGTGTTACTAAACGCAGACTTCAAAAGACGTGTAAAATTTGCGAAAGTAATGAGAAAAGACTACAACAGGAATGTTTGGACAGAGAAAATTGCCTTTTACCTAGATGAGGTGAGTTTTATTCACAAACATAACCCCTATGATCAAGCACGCGCCCCGAAAGGAAAGATACGGTGTAAGCCGCAGGAAGAATCAGCTTGTGGATGTACTGCAAAGGGTGTGCACTGCGGATCAGGAGGGCATTTAGAGAAATTTTTTGTCGCAATTAGCTATGGGAAAGGAGTTATTCTCTGTGAACAATAAAACTCCTTAAACAGGAGAGACTTTAAGACACTCATCGAACGCAAGTTCCAATGTACGTTTTGAGAATTGCAGAAAGCTTTTAAGTTGTTTGTTCAAGATGGTGACCCGAGTCAGAACAGTGCACTGGCTCGTGCTGCATTGAAGAGAGTAGGTGCAAAGCTACTAGCTATTCCTCCATGTAGTCCAGATTTAAATCCATCCAGATTTAAATCCCATTGAAAACATATTCAACATCATTAAAAGAATATTAGAAGCAGATGCTATCAAAAAGAACATCAGCTATAAAACGTACAAACAATTTTCAACACGCATTGCAGAAACATTCAAAAAGCTTGACCATACTTTCATTGATAGTACAATCGCATCAATGAACAAGAGAATTGATGCAATCATTGGCAACAAAGGTTCACGTACCAAATATCGATAACCGCTATATTCCATGAAACTAACGAAACCCTCTTAATTCCTTGTTATGGACACCGTTACATTAAGTATAGAAGTTTAAGTTTTGCATGACAAGGTGTGACATTCTAACAATGTTACGTAATGTACAATGAACAGTTTTTTTCATGCATGGTATTTCTTCATATTTATATTACAATATGAATTTCAGATGTGCAGCATGTAGACGTGATGTCTTTGCAATTGACAACCCATTAAAAGAGTTGAAAAGAAGTGTAGAGTATTAGTTTGAACAATTAACCACAATTAACCACAGGAATAAACAATACAGATTCCTTGGCTTTTTTTACCCTTATGATTAATCGTGGTCAATCATGGTCAATCGCAGTAAATTGTCAGCTTTTACAGATACTCGTCCCCCTGTGGTCTCAAAATCAAGGTGGCAAAGCATTTGCCACAAGGACGTAGCTGCTTTTGCTTCTCTTGGGGGATTTGTGTGTGGAAACGAAATATTTTCCACCGCACATTCATCATCTCTGTTTGTTTGTCATCCAGCGCCCTGTTCTTAACAAAAACAATCGGATTCTTTCCAGTGGTAAAAATCGGGGTATCTCTAGTAAAAGCAATGTCTTTAGCGTAATGGGATTTAGGAGCTGGTATGTGCACAAGCTGACCCTCCAAAAGAAGTAAAAAATCATGCCATTGTATAACTGCCAGTGTCCATGTGAAGACATTTAAAAACAGAATCTCTGCCTTCTCTGCTCCCACCCAAGTGAAACTTGTAGAGGCTGGGTTCGAAAATGTGTTATAAATAACATTCAGTGGGTTAAGTAAAAATGTTTTCCCACAATTAGCAACTCCGATGATCATAACATTTCTGTATTTTCCATGACCCTTGTCTAAAAGTTCATAAACTTGCTCAGCAAAATAGCTCTCTTCAACTCCCTTTTTGCTCTAACACTTCGCGTGCACAGATTAACCAATCGCTGTTACAGTTCTCGACACATTCTCTCAGTCTGGCCTCTTGTAATAGCTGTAACCTACTCTTCCTTTGCCGTTCAAGAGTTTTCTGGGCATCTTCCATTTCCCAGGCTGATTCTAAAATTTCAGCAACCACCTTAGAACCTCTGTTGATAAACTCTGCAATGTCAGTTTTGCCTTCTAATTTCTGTTCACTTGCAAGTGCCAGCAACTCAGTTCTCATTTTAATCCTTTTAGCAACTATGATTTCAGACAATTTGTAGGAGGACATTTGTTTTTTCTTTCTTTTCTTGCCGTTCAGATGGTGCTCGTTCTTGTCAACACTCTCAATTTCAGCTTCATCGTTATCACGTAATGTGTCCTCTTCATCCAATGCTAATGATTGCTTTTTTCTTCGCCTAGAGTGGTTAACAGCAGAGGCCAGAGTTGTTCTTGGTGGATGGTAATTCATTAGATCTGGATGACCAAGGCTCTGGAAAAACCCCGAATCTTCCTTTGTCCCAAGATTCAGTGAAAGAGAGAGGCGAGAAATATCCGCCACTTGCAAATTGCAAATATCTCACACCAACCCTGGTGAATGAAGAAATCTGGGATTTATTGACTGGAAAGAGCAGCCTTATGACTGAAGCCTTATGACTGACCATCAGATTGTCTAAATGAGTTCAAATGCTGTTCTTTTTTAGGGCATGGCCGAGCAACAACCCGTCAGACAAAGGTGAACAAGACCTTCCCAAAGGCCCAGTAGAACAACAGCTAAGGGAAATAGATTCCACCACAAATATTAATTTAGAGGACCTGCACAAAAGTGTTGAAAATTTCAAAGCAGGGCAGGTGAAACACCATTTGCCATTGTGGGAATCATTGACTAATGGCCCCATTACTTTGGATGCCATAGAGCATCACCATATAGAGTTTGAGGCTGAGTTCCTGAAGCCAATGGCCAGGCGTAACAAAATCCATTTCTCACCAGTGGAAATCAATATCATTGATGCAGAAATTGCTAAACTTGTGAGTAAGGAAATTCTTACATTGGTGAACCATACACCTGATAGTTTTATTTCAAATATTTTCATTCGACCTAAAAAGGATGGCACTCACAGGATGATACTTAATTTGAAACCACTCAATGAATTTGTTGATTACCATCATTTTAAAATGGATACGTCCCGAACTACCCTCAAGCTCATCCGACCTGGATGCTTTATGGCATCGGTAGATCTCAGAGATGCCTACTATTCTATCCCCATAGCAGAGGAGGACAGGAAATTCCTTATGTTTGAATGGAAAGGGAAATACTACCAATTCACATGCCTATCTAATGGCTTGTCATCTGCCCCAAGGATTTTCACAAAAATCCTTAAGCCGGTTTATGCACATCTACGTTCTAATGGACATACATGTATGGGGCACATTGATGATTCACTTCTCATTGGTCAGACTTTTTACTCATGTCAATGAAATGTATTTGATACTGTCAGTTTGTTTACCAAACTTGGCTTCACTGTACACCCTGTGAAGTCTGTGCTCCAACCCCTAGAAAAAAATAGATCTTTTGGGTTTTGTGCTGGACAGTATCACCATGACTGTAACTCTCAATGAGTCTAAAGCCATGAAGGCCAAATCCGCTTGTGAAAATTTGCTCCTTCAAAAGACAGCCACTATCCGTACTGTTGTTCAGGTCATAGGCTTCCTTGTTTCCAGTTTCCCAGCATTTGCAGAAATGCATTACAGGCATTTGGAGCTTGACAAAATTTGTGCACTCCGTGACAACAAGGGGAATTTTGATGCCATTATGACCCTGTCTACCCCATCTAGGACAGAACTGACTTGGTGGGTAAACAATGTCCCACATGCCTCTAAAGCTCCTAGCCATGGAAACCCTGACCTCATGCTTACCACTGATGCATCTAATAAGGGTTGGGGAGCTGTCTGTGGAAATAACTCCACTGGGGGACTTTGGAGTCTTGAGGAACAAAGAAACCACATTAACTATCTTGAACTGAAAGTGGTACTACTGGGCCTACAATCCCTTTGTAGTGTTATTAATGGGGAAACACATTCTTGTTCAATCTGATAACACCAGTACTGTGTCATATATCAATGCAATGGGGGGTATCAAATCAATTCCATGTAATGACATGGCAACCATTATATGGAAATGGTGCATACAACGCAACATCTGGCTAAGTGCCACTCATATCCCAGGGTCTGATAACATTCAAGCTGACAAGGAATCAAGAGCACTAAGAGACTCGACAGAATGGTCCTTGTCGCAGGAGGCCTTTAATGCCATACATGATCGGTGGGGTCCATTTGACATTGACTTGTTTGCCTCCAGACTTAATTTTAAGGTCCTTCAATATGTCTCATGGAGACCTGACCCTGGAACACAGTTTATTAATGCTTTTTTCATGGACTGGAAACCTCATTACTTTTATGCCTTCCCACCCTTTCGTGTCATTGCCAACTGCCTGCAGAAGATCGAACAAGACCAATCAACAGGACTCCTCGTTGCTCCACTCTGGACAACACAACCCTGGTTTACGCTTCTACTGAACCTTCTAACAGACTACCCCCTAGTTCTTCCCCAGTTGGACACTGTTCTAGTCCAGCCTCACAGCAATGCAGTTCATCTCATCCTCTCAGCAAGCAGTTGCAATTGATAACTTGCAAAGTATCAGGGAATCCTTCTGCCAGCGAGCTATTTTAAGCAAAGCTACCAACATCATCTTTCAGTCTTGGTCTACTGGTACCCAAAAACAATATGCCCCTTATCTCAAGAAGTGGCATGACTTTTGTTCTAAACGAGAAGTTAATTCATACAATCCACCTTTGAACACAGTGCTAGATTTCCTAGTCAGTCTGCATGAACAAGGATTGTCATACACAACTATAAACAATGCAAGAAGTGCACTATCTGCTGTCATTCTTCCCACGGACAATGTGAACATAGGGAGCCATCCCATCATCTCCTGCTTCATGAAAGGCATCTACAAGAGCAACCCACCAATGCCACGGTAGCGCACTACATGGGATGTAAACCTAGTCCTTTCTTATTTGTCATCGTTGTCCAAACCAACGGATTCAAGTCTAAAATCCTTGACTCTAAAACCGACAATGTCAATTGCACTTATATATGCACAAAGAGGACAAAGTCTCCACATGTTAGACATCCAGTTTATGAAAGAAGGGGATAACTTTTTTGAGTTCACCCTACCAGAGCACATAAAACAAAGTAGACCTGGATACAAGGTACCTTCAGTGCTTTTATAAGCCTACACTGAAGACCAATCTCTCTGTGTTTTTACTCATTTGAAAGAATATCTACACAGAACAAAACCTTTTCTTAGTCATGTGAAACCACATCACCGGGCCTGTAAAGATACCATATCAAGGTGGATTCGTTCTGTAATGGCAGGTGCTGGTGTTGATGTTAACACCTTCAAACCTCACAGTACCAGGGCAGCAGCTGCTTCGAAAGCGAAAAATGTATCTGTTCCAATCAAGGAAATTCTAGATACTGCTGGTTGGTTTTCAGAGAGAACATTTGATAGATTCTACAACAAGCCCTTCCAAGGGAATGGTGGTTTTGCCACTTGTGTTGCACATTGATTATCTAGAATGCACTTTACAAACCCATAGACTGTGGGTGCCGACAGTTTGCATGTTGTCCTGTCTGCCCATATGCATGTAACATTTGTTGTTCTCTTATTCAGACCTATTGTACACACATAGGTACAATGTTATGATTAAATTTTTGTTTGTTATATACTATTTCTCATGTGAATGTCTGGGCTTTGAAGTCTCATGGGATCCGTGTGGCAGTGGTGACGAAATAGAATTGAAAAATTAAACGAGACTTATCTGTAAGTTGAAGTTTGATTGGAATTCTATGAGTCACCTACTGCAACAAGGGGATCACGTGCCCACCCTGTTACATTTGATCCCCGCCCATAGCATGGTGTTCAATTATACCCTGTTACATTAACACAGCGGTCTTACACCAACCGCAGCAAGAGGGGACTTGCTGCATTTATGCACTTCTGGACGACATTCACATTTGAGCTTAAAAAACTGATGTGTGCATGCGTGATGCAATCTCGTGTGATCCCCTTTTGTGTGTACTCCACAGAATTCTTATTCTTCTTATTCTAGGTTTCTTCGGTTCAGGTCCAAAAGAAAACGAGGGTATCGCATCAAATTTAAGATGTCTTTTGACGTTTAGCTCAGGCATTAATTGTGCTTTCAAGTCCGTTTCAAAGAAATCATTGGTAAAATGTTTACTGCACACATAACAGTTTCGTAATGGAGAAAAATTATCCCTTGTGATCCTCGCTAACCAAGTTTTTTGTAATTCTTTATCATTGGGAATGCGATGGTAACGTATGTTAGACATCCTAGATGAATGGTTAATACAACCAGGCACACAGCAGTGAACCATTATCATTATTCCACAGCGAGATTATATGGAAACAAAACTACATAAATATTTCATGAGCTGAGCTACTGAAGTTTTGCGACTGAAAAACCCATGAACCTCGCACAATTGTGTTTTACGATATGACATCAGTTAACGTTCCACTGACTGTTTCAGCTACCGCATTCCAAAATCAAGGTGGTGGGTCGTTCATGAAACTTTGGATTGATTTTTGAATAAAAATATTTCATGTGGGTAAGATTTATGTCAACCAAAATACTCCAGGTAATATAATTATCGATATGAAATTCTCTTAAAATAGGCCTAAGCTCCCCTTTAAGTTAGTGTCCATCCTTAACCCTATCTACTTCTTCCAGCATCTTCTGATGCACCTTCCCCGCCGGGACTGCCAGGATCTTTGCCACTGGGAGGAGTACACCATGCCTCTCAGCGTCTGCCACTTCTGTCAGATGCTGCCACTTTGTCCACAGGAGTGGACTACCAGAGCCCAGATTGCCAGCCAGTTCGAGCAGGAGGCCCATCAAGAGAGCTTTGTCTCCACCATCGTGGCCTACGTCACGTCCCTAGGCCAAGTACCATGTGCTGTGAGGCAAGGCTGGTACTGGCAAGTCGCAGGTCCTCATACCCGCCATCCACCATGCCCCACAGCACAAGTCACAAGTCCTCCTGGTAGCACCAGTGGCCCTCGTCGCCCAGGGTTACCGAGCCATCTTCGGGTCAGATCTGGAGGTGGAAACCATTCATGCCACCTTTGACATCCCAGTCAATAAGCAGGTGATGAGTGGCATGAACTTTGAGCTGAACAAGTTTGACATGTGGTGGTTGACGAGGCTTCTTTGCTTTCCCCAGAGACCTTCCATCTTATGGCCAGTACTTTCAATAGGCTGAACATCTCCATCTGGGATGAGGACGATGACGACGACAACGATGACGACGACAGCGGCTGCTCCCATGCCAAGGCGCCGCTTCCAGAGAACAGGAGGTAGTCATCAAAGAGGCTCCTCCAGCTGGGATGACTTGCCCCCTGGACCATCCAGACCAGAGTCCACTGACCCGCTTTCAGTGTTAAGTGCATGGGAACTATCTCTCGACATGCTATGTAACCTGGCCTACATCAAAATGTAAGCACAAGTGGCTTTTTTATGGTTGACCTCGACTTTTAGTCGTGAAAGATAGATTTATTTGACATCAAACTAAGGCTAGGAGCATCAAGAAAACATTCTGTGAGGGATAAATCGACTGTTTTGAATGTTTACATCTTTTGAATATTAACTGAGTGGTAGCGGCCCCATTCTACCGGAAGTCACTATTGAAAGCCGATTGACTACACTAAAATCATTTGAATTATCCTGTAAATCGGGAGTCCACAATCTTCGTCATTCATTTGAGGTCAGTAATTGTGATGAACGCTCAATGATCTATTGTAGTCTTACCGCAGTATTACGTAGTTCCGTTCTAATCAAAGGAACAATTCAGCCTTATAGTTTCTGTACGTGCATGTAGCTATTAGATTTGTCTGTTGTATCCTCGCTTTCACCACGAACGCAAGTCACCTAAGTTGAAGAAGTTAAAAGTGACCGCCTAGTGAAGCCAAAGCAGTCTACCTTTAGAGGCAAGCGTAGGACTGATATGTAAGTGTTGTCTTTACCTTTTAATAGTTAGTTTCCACGGAATTCTCAGTTAGTTTTCTTATCGATCGTATCTTATTAGTTATTGCAATTCCGTATATAGACTTGCTGTTTTCTACTGCCCTGCAGTCATAAGGTTTAGGTTAGTTTTCTAGTTTCGTCGCAGTTTAGTGTAAGTTAAGTACATAAGTATCACGTGGACCTCAATGCTCGCAAGAAGAACTGTTTCTTTAGTAGCTTATGCTTTATTTTTAATCAAATTTCAGTTAACGGCTAAACAACGATTATCGCAATTGGTGTCAAGGAAATAAATCAATTTGTCCTACACATCAGCGTGCTTTATTTCGTCAGCCCGTAAAGTAGTCCTATCTTTAAAAGTCGTCTTCACCGGCTCACGACACCTCTAGTTCACTCGAGAGTCGCCGGCCGCTACAGTAAAATATCAACGTTGCCTCTTAAGTGTTTTGGATTGTCAATGAACTACTAAAGTGTCGTTTGCAATGAGTTCCAAATCAACTGAGAAAGAAGAAATTGAAACAAACGAAGACGAACCTGTCGAAGAAAAAACCACAAACTCAAAGGAATGTCAAGAACTTGAGGGCGTGGCGTCCGGCGAGATCAAAGATTCACGCCAAAGAAAACCCACTGAAAAGGGACGCGAATATAAGAAGGATTTACTTGATTCAAAACAAAAGGCATGCAGCTCCAAATTGCGAAAGGAACTGGACAAAATTAAGGAACTTTTGGATCGCGATCAACCTCCGTGGGTTTCCTTGCAGCTCGCACGCGATAACATTGACAAAATAAAAGAAGAATTCAATGACGCTCATCACGAATTTCACGAATTCCTCAACTCAGAAGAAGAAAGGGAATCCTCGTCTCGTTGGTTCGATCTTCAGGATAGAGTGTTCATGGAAATGAGAACTAAACTTGTCGACAAAATCTATTCAGAAGAGAAGGAGATCGAGAAACCAAAACCAAAATCCGTGCTGTCTGGCGAGACCAGATCTAGAAGCTCTAAGAAATCTAACACCTCTGGGGTCTCGGCTCGGTCACGTAGGATCGAAGCAGCGGCACGAAAGGCAAGACTCGAGGTTGAAAGGCAGTTTCTAGACCAAGAACATGAAATAAGAAGGTTGCAATTGCTAAAGGAGATTTCTGTGGCCGAGGCAGAAGTGAATGCAATGAGAGGGATCTTAAACGAAGACTATGACCTCGAAACCGACGGTCACACTGACCAGAAACCGCAGATTGGCCATGTCAAAGTGATCGACAGCAAAGATAAGACGAGTGGTGACAATGATGAGCTCAAATTAACCGATGATCAAAATCAGAAATCGCCAATTAACACCGTTCAAGAGGATAACCACAAAGATAACAAGAATGATGTCAAATTCACTTATCAAGAAAACGGAAAACAAATCAAGATGAACCCTTATTCTCCGCCATTTATACCGAAATTAGACCCTTCACAAATGGAGCCCTCGTACTCGGCAGAAGTGAAACCAAACTTAAAGGTCGAAAACGGACAGAACCAAGAGTCAAGTAGTCTAAATGAAAGCGCGATTAAAGAACTAATTAAATTGCAAGAAAAACAAATGGAACTTAGCGCCGCGATTGCAAAGCAGCAACAAATCAGTTCTTTGCCGGTACAGGAACCGTCTACTTTCAGCGGAAACTTTATGGACTATCCTGCTTTCATACAAGCCTTCGAGACAATCATCGAGAGTAAAGTAGAAGCAAGTAGAGATAGATTATTCTTCCTCAGCAAGTACACGACCGGAAAGGCTAATGACGTGATCAAAGGCTTCGTAGCGATGAATACAGGCGATGGCTATGAGCAAGCAAAGAAGTTGTTAGCTCAAAGATTTGGAGAACCCTATCATGTCGCTGAAAGCTTCAATTCTCGATTACGCGCGTGGCCAAGGGTTCGCGATGGAGACAGCACGGGAATTCAAGAACTTTCCGACTTCCTGATCCGTTGCAGAGAGGCTATGAAGTCTATGCAGTATATGGGCGAGCTAAACTCAACAGAAACGCTCATCCAAATCAGCGCAAAACTTCCGTCTTATTGCGGTGTCAAGTGGTGCCGCTACGCACGCGATCGGAGAGAAAAGACAAAGGACATCGTCTCTTTCAGTGACCTCGTGGAATTTGTAAAGTTGGAGGCTGAATTAGCAACTGATCCCGTCTTCTCTCCCAACCCCTTAAAGCGAGAGCGAAATAAGGAGTCATGTGACACGAGTACTACGCCGCGTGACAACAGAGGTCACAACACAAGACGTTTTCCCTCAGCGAACAGCCTGGTAACTTCTACAAGGCCAGAGGCGAATAAGAATAAATCAAAACGATCGCAAGGACGCTGTCCTTCGTGCCAAGGAAATCACTGCCTGGATGATTGCCCAGAGTTTATGAAGCGAAGCCTACCAGATCGCATGGACTTCATAAGGAAGAACGGCCTTTGCTTCGGTTGCCTTAACGGTGGACACCTCTCAAGGGCTTGTGCGACAAGACTGAAGTGTGGAGTGTGTGGAAAGTCCCATCCTTCGTCCTTGCACGACGATTCAAGGAACAAAGAAGAATCTCCGAAGTATGACGGTGGCAGCGAAGCCACAACCCTGGAAGCAGTCAGCAATTGCTCCAACACGCCAGACGGCAACCTGACTAATTCCATGATTCTCCCCGTGTGGCTTCATCACAAGGACCGCCCACAGTCCGAAGTGTTGGTGTATGCGCTCCTGGACAACGCTAGTGATACTACGTTTGTTAAATCCTCCGTATTAAAGAAGCTCGGCGTTGAAGGTCCAGAGATCAACCTGAAGCTTTACACAATGCATGGAAAGGCTGAGATACCTGTCCAGAAAGTAAATGGCTTATTGGTCGAGAGATACGACAAAAGAGTGCAAGTGGAGCTCCCAAAGGTGTACTCGCGTGATGCAATTCCCTCCAGGAGAAACCAGATTCCTCGACCCGGGACAGCAAACAAGTGGCCACATCTGCAAAGAATTCAAGACAAGATCCCACCTTATCAAGAAAGGGTAGAAGTGGGCCTTCTCATTGGCTGTAACTGCCCTCGAGCACTCAAGCCAAGAGAGGTGATAACAGGAAAGGCGGATGATCCATACGCCATCAGAACCCTGCTGGGATGGGGAATTATCGGACCAGTTACGCCAGTTAAAGACACGCAAGATGGAGTTGAAGAGAACGAAGTGACCTGTAACCGGATTATCACTCAAGAAGTTGGAGATCCCGAAAGTCTTCACAGCAAGTTTGCAGTTAGTTCTCAAGCCAAGGAAATCTTGAACCCCTTCCAAGTAAAGGAAATGCTTGAACTAGACTTCTCTGAAAGAAACACGGACGGGCAAGCACTTTCCCAAGAAAATCGGAGATTTCTGAAGATCGTCACTGAAGGCATATATCATCGAGAAGATGGACATTACGAAATGCCCCTACCTCTAAAGGATCGGAACTTGAGGTTGCCAAACAATAGAGAGATGGCTCTCCATCGGCTAAAGAACCTAAAGAGAAGATTGGCGTCCGATAAGAAGTATAGTAACAATTACGTCAACTTCATGAACACGGTCATTGAAAATGGTTATGTCGAAGAAGTCCCAGCACTAAATGAAGAAGAAGGCAACCAGCAAGTATGGTACATTCCACATCATGGGGTATATCACCCTAAGAAGCCTAACAAGATACGAGTTGTCTTTGATTGCTCCGCTGAGTTTCAAGGGGACTCTTTAAACAAGCATCTCCTATAAGGACCGGACATGACCAACAATCTAACTGGCGTCCTGTGCAGATTTCGAAAGGAGAACATTGCTTTCATGTTTGACGTCGAAGGGATGTTCCACCAGGTGAAGGTTAACGAAGAATGCAGAAACCTGTTACGCTTTCTCTGGTGGGAAAATGGCAACACCTCCAAAGAACCCAAAGAGTATCGGATGACAGTACATCTGTTTGGAGCCACATCCTCACCAGGTTGCTCAAATTTCGCCTTGAAGTCCACTGCCAACGACAATGAGAAGGAAATTGGTTCCGCGGCAGCTGACTTTGTCCGGGATGACTTCTACGTAGACGACGGTCTTAAGTCCGTACCATCCGTAGGCGAAGCCGTGAAGCTCATCAAAGATGTTAAAGAGATGTGCAAGAGAGGGGGCTTCAACTTATACAAGTTCGTTTCCAACAACAAAGAAGTGATCCACAGCATACCAACTGAAGCCAGAGCTGAAGATATCAAGAATCTGGACCTAGATCAAGATTTTCTGCCAGTGGAGCGTGCACTTGGAGTCCAATGGTGCATCGAAAACGACTCCTTTAACTTTCGGATAACGCTGAAAGACAAGCCATGTACCAAGAGAGGGATACTATCCACAGTCAGTTCCATCTTTGACCCACTGGGATTCGTCACTCCTGTCCTTCTAGAAGGAAAGAAGATTTTACAAGAAATGTGCAAAGAAAACACTGGCTGGGATGATCCTGTACAAGACGCTGTAAAGGCAAGATGGGAGAAGTGGAGAGCAGACCTTCAACACATACAAGATTTGTCGGTCCCAAGATGCTACAAGCCTAAAGAAATTGGTCACGTGATCAAAGCAGAACTCCACCACTTCTCTGACGCGAGTAACAAGGGGTATGGGCAATGTTCATACCTACGACTCACTGATGACCAATACAAGATCCACTGCTCATTTGTGATCGGAAAGTTGAGAGTTACACCGCTCAAAACAGTCACTATCCCGAGGCTTGAGCTCTCCGCAGCTGTGATCTCTGTAAGGGTCAGCACTCAACTGGGAAAGGAACTACGCCTTGAAAATGTCGAAGAAATCTTCTGGACCGATAGTAAAGTCATTCTCGGTTACATTTCAAACGAGTCACGAAGATTCCACGTGTACGTTGCCAATCGCGTTCAAGAAATCCACGACAAGTCCTCTCCCAAACAATGGAAGTACGTGGAGACCAAGTCAAATCGTGCCGATGAGGGATCACGCAGTGTCTGTGCCCGAGAGATAATGAATTCAAAGTGGATCTGTGGCCCAGAGTTTCTATGGAAGAGCGAAGACCAGTGGCCTGATACTATGAGAACTCAAGAAGATGTTCGCTGTGAACCGCGTGAGCAAGATCCTGAAGTCAAAGGGTCCGTTACCATGGCAACAGTATCCGCTCCCGAAGTTCCCTTATACTTAACAGAACACATAAAGTACTTCTCGGACTGGTTCCGTGCAAAGAGATCTGTCGCGCTATGCCTGCGTTACTTAAGAAAACTGAAGAAGCGCTCACAAGAAAGAAGGAGATCGTCAGGCGAAGAAAATCCAGTAACTCACCGCAAAGAAGTAGGCAGCGAGAGTTACGTCCCTATCAGTGGAAGAGCTACAGTCCGCAGAAGCTGTCATCATAAGGGCCGCCCAGGCAGCCAGTTTCAAGAAAGAAATTGATATCCTGTCAAAGAAAGAAGAGCAGCCAGAGGACAAGCACAAAGCCCTTCCAGAGAGTGAATGGTCCTCAAACCTTAAGAAGCTTGATCCATTCATAGACGAGCACGGCATCATGCGCGTTGGTGGTCGCATAAGACAGGCAAACCTGACAGATGAAGTTAAATTTCCAGCCCTACTACCAAGAAACAGCCACATCACCAAGCTCGTAATCAACTACTTCCATGAGAGGTGTTTGCACCAAGGCAGAACAACCACCCTCAACGAGCTAAGATCCAGTGGTTACTGGGTAATCGGTGGCAGTTCGTCAGTATCCCATTGTATCCACAACTGCGTGAAATGCCGCAAGATGCGTGGGTCCACCCAGTCCCAGAAAATGTCAGACCTGCCCGAAGACAGGCTCGAACCAGCACCGCCGTTCACCTATTGTGCCGTGGACTTCTTTGGTCCCTGGATCATTAAAGAAAAAAGAAAAGAATTGAAGAGATACAGTGCACTCTTCACCTGTATGGTATCAAGAGCCATACACATTGAAGTCGCCCACAGCCTCGACAAAGATTCTTTCATTAACGCGCTTAGTCGTTTCATCTGCCGTCGAGGTCCTATCCGTCAGCTTAGATGTGACCAAGGCACCAACTTTGTAGGCGCCCGTAATGAGCTCAAAGAAGCCCTGAGTGAGCTGGACCACTCTAAGATCAGCACGGAGATGTTACAACAGAATTGCGATTACTTCAGCTTCAAGATGAACGTTCCGTCAGCTAGCCACATGGGCGGCGTATGGGAACGGCAGATTAGAAGTGTTCGCAACGTATTGGCTGCGCTGCTGAGTAACAACGCAAGTCAACTTGATGACGAATCTCTTCACACATTTATGTGTGAAGCCGAATCAATCATCAACAGCCGACCACTATCAGTAGACGGGCTACAGGACCCAGACGCACCCAGGCCCCTCACTCCGAACCACCTTCTCACCATGAAATCGAAGATAGTGCTTCCTCCTCCAGGGAATTTTCAAGATGCCGATAAGTACTCGCGAAAACGGTGGCGACGAGTCCAACATCTGTCAAACGAGTTTTGGTCCCGCTGGCGGAAGGAATTCTTACAGTCCTTGCAGCTACGGCAGAAATGGTTGAAACCACAGCGAGATCTCAACGTCGATGACATTGTGCTGATCAAAGATGATTCCCTCGCGCGAAACCACTGGGAGCTTGGAAGAGTTACAAGAACTTATCCCGACAAGAATGGTCATGTGCGCAGGGTGCAGGTAACCCTTGCTGACCCATCTATCGACGCAAAGGGGGTGCGTGTCCATCCACCGCGTTTCCTGGAGAGGCCCATACACAAGCTGGTTTTCCTGATGAGCTGGAGTGACGTAGAGGAGAGACCGGGAGAACTCCCCACCGAGAAGCCATGAACACTATCTATGGACTCTAGATAAGTTTAGATAGTTGAATATTAATTTCTTAGTTTTAAGTCAAGAAGTGAAATCTATTAATGAACAAATTTCAGGGGAGCCATGTGATGAACGCTCAATGATCTATTGTAGTCTTACCGCAGTATTACGTAGTTCCATTCTAATCAAAGGAACAATTCAGCCTTATAGTTTCTGTACGTGCACGTAGCTATTAGATTTGTCAGTTGTATCCTCGCTTTCACCACGAACGCAAGTCACCTAAGTTGAAGAAGTTAAAAGTGACCGCCTAGTGAAGCCAAAGCAGTCTACCTTTAGAGGCAAGCGTAGGACTGATATGTAAGTGTTGTCTTTACCTTTTAATAGTTAGTTTCCACGGAATTCTCAGTTAGTTTTCTTATCGATCGTATCTTATTAGTTATTGCAATTCCGTATATAGACTTGCTGTTTTCTACTGCCCTGCAGTCATAAGGTTTAGGTTAGTTTTCTAGTTTCGTCGCAGTTTAGTGTAAGTTAAGTACATAAGTATCACGTGGACCTCAATGCTCGCAAGAAGAACTGTTTCTTTAGTAGCTTATGCTTTATTTTTAATCAAATTTCAGTTAACGGCTAAACAACGATTATCGCAATTGGTGTCAAGGAAATAAATCAATTTGTCCTACACATCAGCGTGCTTTATTTCGTCAGCCCGTAAAGTAGTCCTATCTTTAAAAGTCGTCTTCACCGGCTCACGACACCTCTAGTTCGCTCGAGAGTCGTCGGCCGCTATAGTAATTATCATATACTTGTCATTTGGTGCGCTAATAACTGGAAAAATTGCTAGTTTCACAGGTAAACGGTATTTCAGCCATTTACATAGTATGTCAAAAGATGGAATGTCGAGAGATGGTCCAAAGATGTCACCTATGCACATAGCACTGAAAGTGGATGTAATATATCTGAGATAATAAAGAAAGCCAATAACTTAGAATTACAAAACTTAAAGCATCGCAGATGGTCGAGAAACTTGCACTCGCAACCTAATATTTTTTATCACTCTACTGGTTTTTTAAGCCTCTAAGCTAGTGTAGAGAGTAGTCAAAAAGTCTTGAACTGATAAACTCGTAAATACATAGAGCATACAGCGTAGATGGTGGAAATGGAGTGTAGCATAGATGGTAGGGTGTAGAGCATAGAGTGTAGTCAGGGTAAACTCAATACAGAATTGTAAGTTGAAAGCAATAATTAAAACACTGCAATCTGTAATAACACTCAACATTCCCTAAGCAATATATTTGCTACAATAACTATATGCCACTAAAACTCTATGGTGTACGCATATCCAAGAGAAATGGAGCTTAGACATTCAAAATACTACTGTGGAGTCATAGAGCTCTATGAAAATTTCTTTGCCTAATCGAGCTTTATAAAATGGGCTGGGTATAAAAATTGCTTGCAGTCAAATGCCCCTTCCTTGCTAAATGCCAGGAGGGACTGTTTCTCTGACTGACAGTTAAAAAACTGATTTGATTTACAATTTCTCTCTCTACCTTTAACTTTTGTCTGATAAACTGTAGCTGTTCAGAAGCAGTAGATAGAGTGAGAAATTCTTTGGAAAAAATAACCTCTTTCACTGTTGAGACAGGTAGATCCCTCAGAAGTTTGGGCTCAGGGCTTAACAGCCAGCATAGAACAGTGAATTTTCCACAGGTGCAGAGTTCTGAATACAGCGCTTCTTGATCTCCTTGGTTTGGTTGTCAGAGTAAGGCTGTATATCCTGGTTTTGTTGCAGGAAACATTTCAGCAATAGATTTCCAAGAAATATCAGGTACATTCCGTTTTCTCCATGAACATTCAACATCTGTCTGACTCAAATTGTAAATTCCGTAGATGAACAGTGCTGCAGAATGGCTACATCTAAGAGCTCCCTGTGGACACTCACATTTGCTCAATTTAATCGCATTGTTTTGATCAAGGTATATCTGAAAAGAAGACTATAATGAACAAAGTTTAACAGTAGTTTTCTGTAAGTTTTATAATGAGATTGCATGGCGAAGTCCATCATATGGCAAAGTTCCATGACTTGAACAGGGTCAACACTGTTCCATCCAGGACAAGCATTTTTTGAAACATTCTCTGCCTATGAATTGGAAACTTGTTTCTCCTCCTGGCCACCATCTTCCTTGTCACTACTTTCACTTCCATTGGAATGTCCGGTTACGGTGGCTAAAATCTGTTCATCTGACATCTGTTCTGTAGTCAGGAGCTCATTGTCTACATTGAGCGAGTCTTCCAGGCCATGAGCATTAAGAAAATCTTCATTTGCAACTTGCTGGACATGTTGCAGCATTTCAACTATTGACTCACAGAATGCTTCATGTGTTTACATAACCCACGCTCATTGAACTGATCAAGCATGACATTCCCTTAGCAACAAAACTACTGAACCGATCAAAATTCAGCTGACCGCATCAGAATGCTTTTTGTCACCAAGCGCTAGTTTTTTTTTTGAAAGCAGAGCAGGTAATGCACTGTTTTATAAAAACACACTTTTCCTGACTTTTAGCATAATTTCTGAATTTTTTACCTCTTAAGAGGCCCTGTGCCTAAGAAACAACTGATGATTTCTGGCTAAAAAATAAAATCGGCCTATTTTTATCTCCCAAGTAGAGGTTACTGAATACTATTTAAAAATGAATTTCTTTTGTTTCAGTTTCGCTTTAAACCAAAAATATCAAGCCGCAAAGTTTTTCTGTCAGAAAGCAGCAAAATCAGGCCGAAAATAAGCCCCCGCAAAAAACTGTTCAGAAATTACTATCGCAATGCAAAATAATGAGAAAACTACACAGTGTTGAAGAAAAAGGCCTTTTAATGCAATATCATTCGATAAACATCAAAAAACTGCCGAAGCGATTAACAAATAGAGTTTCAAATATTACATACTAAATTAGATGGAACGTTGGAGCTGATTTTAAAATAATTATTTCTCAAAAGTTCAACGCTTTTGAAAGCAATCACAGTGATGAATGAGACATTGGAGGGATACAAATCACGTTTCTGGAAAAACATTTTTCTGCCAAAGTATATTGACCTTGTACAAGGTGTTCAAAGTTACTGTTTTTACTGTTATCCTGCTACTTCGGCAAAACACTTCTCTTTTGCCAATACGGCCGTGGATAGCATGTTAAATGCCACTTTAAACCTTGCTAGGCATTCAAAGACCGTCCTAAGTAGAAGGAAGTAGAATTAAAAGTGAAAGGAAGATGAAAAATACACAGAAAAAGAAAATAACTCGAAATTACCATCTGCTAACGAAAGTTGAATCTGGAAAATGTCGTCATGTCACAGCGGCCATTGACGTCATTTGTATCAATAGCAGTGGAATCCAAACGAATGCACAAATAGGAAAACAATTTTTCCCAGCCAGAAAACGTTTAGTGGAACAATGTTATTTTTCACAAATGATGGTCACTCAAAAAGAAAAACTTCCCCAACCGCCACACCGTTTTGGCCGCAGCATGATCTGAGTTATGGGTCACGACTGGATCTCTAGCCGCTGACTGCCCGAAGGACATTGCAGACTCGTTTTCCCACGCTCTTGCGACCTTTACGTGACAAATGACGTCATTGGCCGCTGTCACACGACGACATTTTCCAGATTCAACTTTTGTTAGCAGATGGTAATTTTGAGTTATTTTCTTTTTCTGCGTATTTTTCATCTTCCTTTCTCTTTCAATTCTACATCCTTCTACTCAGGATAGTCTCTGAATGCCTAGCAAGGTTTAAAGTGGCGTTTACCACGCTATCCACAGCCGTACTGGCTAAAGAGAAGCGTTTCGCCGAAGTAGCAGGATAACAGTAAACACAGTAACTTTGAACGCTTTGTACAAGGTCAATATACTTTGGCCGAAAAATGTTTTTCCAGAAACGTGATTTGTATCCCTTCAATGTCTCATTCATCACTGTGATTGCTTTCAAAAGCGTTGAACTTTTGAGAAATAATTATTTTAAAATCAGCTCCAACGCTCCATCTAATTTAGTATGCAATATTTGAAACTTTATTTGTTAATCACTTTGGTGGATTTTTGATGTTTATCGAATATTGCATTAAAAGGCCTTTTTCTTCAACACTAGTTTTCTCATTATTTTGCGTTGCGATAGCAGTTTCTAAACAGTTTTTTGCGGGGGCTTATTTTTGGCCTGATTTTGCTGCTTTCAGACGGAAAAACTTTGCAGCTCAATATTTTTGGTTTAAAGCAAAACTGCAACAAAAGAAATTCATTTTTAAATAGTATTCGGTAACCTCTACTTGGGAGATAAAAATAGGCCAATTTTATTTTTTAGCCGGAAATCATTGGTCGTTTCTTAGGTGCAGGGCCTCTTAAAGTTTTTAAGATCAAAGCTCATCAATATTCATGAAAAAACGGGACCAGAAAAAAAGTTTGGATAATCGAGGTTGGACTGTACTGGTATTAAGAAACTGTTTGTTACACAGTGCTTTCAGACATCCTTCAGCAGATCAAGAAATATTCCAAACCATCTGATGAACTGACACATTTTGTTAGATTTGTTTACACTGTTGTGTTGATAGACGTATAACTTCAGAATTTATAAGAGTGTTGTCGAACATACACGGGTATCAAAAAACTGTTTGTTCCTCAATGCTTTCAGCAAATCAAGAAATATTTCAAACCATCTGATTAACTGATACCTTTTGTTAGATTTGTTGACATTGTTGTGTTGATAGATGTATAATGTCGGATAAGAATGTTGTTGAAGAAACAGAGGTTTCAAGACACTGTTTATTGCTCAGTGCTTTCAGACATCTTCCAGCAGATCAAGAAATATTCCAAACCATCTGATTAACTGATGCCTTTTGTTAGATTTGTTTACATTGTTGTGTTGATAGATGTATAACGTCTTATAAGAATGTTGTTAAAGAGACACAGGTATTAAGAAACTGATTGTTACCCAATACTTTCATAAATCCTTCAGCAAAATATAAATTAATTGAAAATACTCAAAACACAACAAGTGCTCATCAAACCACTTCTGATTTAAGTAATCTGAAAACCTCTAAGATATCAAACTTGAGGTAAACTTTCTTGACTTTTTCTTTAAAGCCTCACTGTCTTTCAATAAATTCGTTTTAGTAGTTGGTTTTACATTAATACATGCATTGCTCATATTTGAAATAAAATGACAAAGGATCACTACAAAACTTCTCCTTCCCCAGACATTACATGTCTGACCATGTACGCACTGCGTACCTATTTTTTACCCTAGATATGACCCAGAATACAGCTAAATTGATAGTGATGATAGTCCTTGGTAAATCATCAATCAGATAATTTTAAATGGATCAGCTGCATAAAATGTGAAAAATGTTCAGCCTTGGATTACTCAGAGGGAAGGACAAAATGATTCATCCGAGCCATTACAAATTCACTCAACAGTGAGGGTTATAACACAATTTCTGAGCAGGCAGATCAGGAATGCATAACACATAATGATGGCAAGATTGTCAAGGAAATTGATCTTGAAGATTGTACGTCTGGCTAAGGGCATCTTTGGGAAGTACATCTGAAAGCGGTGGTGTTTGAATGCCGATCACTGAGGAAAGTGAGTCGTCTGACAATGAACTGAAAGGAAAAGCTGTAAGCAGATCAGATTCGTCAAATCCACAGGCCGACTGGGGTTGCTTTAATAAACAGCTGTTGCAAATCCATGTCTTCGGGTCTCTTAATTGAATAGATTTGTATTCCTTGGCTGTCACTTGACCACATTTCATGTGATAGTTTAGACCAGACAAGTTGCAGTGTAATGCTCGGTGGTTGTGAGCGATTGTTCTTGAGCACATTTGACAGCTAGGTTTTGTCGTAGGAGGACCGGGGTTTGGGCATACACCTCCACTGGTTGTTAGGCGCATTAACTGGAACATGGACACAGAATTTGGGTAGCAACTAACTCTTATGTTTGAGTAGCCTTTGACTTTGAGTTTGTTGAGTCCAAGATGGCGTCTGTTGTTTGTTAAAATCGTACAGTCTAAGCTAGGTGAAAACTCATCCCGCCGAGCTGTTTGAGTTATAGCATCGAGCGCTGAATGGCAAAGATCCTTAACATCATTTTGAGGATGTAACCAACCCACTTTGATGAGGCTTAGGACGAGAAGGAGACAGTATAGTCTGGAGACCTGGTTTGCGTGGCCGCCCAACATGGCCGCCCAATCTCCACCCACGTGTACTTTGTACTGTACTATTTTTGTTTGCTGGAAGAATTTTAGTCACGGTAAAGCTCAAGGAATGATGCAGATAAACAGTCCATGTGCAAATAAATACAATAATACCTTAATTTCAGACTGGACATCTGGTATGTACAAAGGTTTAAATAATGTATTAATGAACCCGCTCTTACGAGACTTCTAGAGTTGGCTGTTGGGGAAAGTTTGCGTTGTCCATATCCAGATGTCTGTCTTGCCTTTCATTTAGTTTTTGTAGTATTTTGTTTTTCGTTTCTTCACTGTATTCTTATTTTATTTTTTGTACTTTATTGTAATTATGCCTTTTAAAGGCAAAAACCAAATCAAAATTTAAAAAAAAGAAAAAAATCGAAATTCTTACTGTGGCTTATGATGGCTAACATACATTATAATCATACCACTATGCTTGAGAAAAGGGAGAAAATAATTGCCCTGGAGACATCTGGTTCAAAACAGGCATAAATCACAGAAGAAGTTGAATTATCACCTCAAACAGCCGGTATCCAATATTGTCAACAAATTCCTTCAATGTGGGAACATATTTCCTTGGAAAGCCTGCATAGAAGGAATGAACACAAGGCAAAGCGTCCCTAAAAGTTTCGGAGACATGTAAACTGTTGTTCCTGTCAATATTAATAAATGTTTGCAAAAAAGACCTTTGTATGATATTACGATTTGTTGGTTGTCAATGCCTTGTAGAAACGGTACAGCTTTATTTCACATGATTGATAGTATCTTGGTATTTGCTCTGTGGCTCATCCACATAAAAACTCACAAACCTGTCTTCAAAATATTGAAGTAACACTTGAAACATTTTGGAAAATCTCAGTGAGGTCTTGCCACAAGGTACCAAATGAACTGAGCAACTTGCTCATGCAGGCTGCAACTTGCTTGACTCAAACTGTCAATCAAAATACCAATGTCCTGGTGGAAGTTTGCAAAGTTCCCATAAAAAGAACATCCGGTTTGACTGTAAGGGGTACTAGAATCAGAAGTCTTGATCAGGACTGGCACGATTAGCAATTGCAGCTCCATCCAAGAATCCTGTTATGTGAATTGCACCTTTGAATGCTTTGAATGGTTTAAAAAAGATGTGATTTAGCGCAAAAAATGGTGTGATTTGAGAATAAATTGCACTTTTGAGAGCCGATCAGATTGCCAGGATCACCAGTGATTTAAAATGGGTGTAATAAAAACAGAAATTGACCACATACTATCCTAGATATTGCCTTCATTAAACACTGCATGCACCGGTCATATGCAGACATCATTGTAACTTTTCCCATAATTCAACACAGTGAGCCTCATCGATTACCCAAGTGGCTACATTCTCCTGAAAGACTTGCCCTTCCTTCCAGGTCTTGTCCTTCCTTGCTCAAAAGGGCCTCTAGATGGGCAAAAATAATTGAACATTGCCCATCTAGTATGTCCTCAGGGTTGTTCATCATCATCTCCGTCATAACTTGGCACAGTTGAAAACAACTGTTCCGTGACTTTATCTTGGCCCTTACCAGCAGACATATTTGGCAGCGATTCCTCTGCTATTCAAAACTTTCAAATGATCCTCTATTATTAAATTCAAAGGGCACACGACAATTATAATATTTTCTGGTTTTCTTACCAAGCAGAAAATACTGTAGAAGATGGAACATCAACGAATTCCCAAATCCTGTAGGTAAAATCCCAATGACATCTTGACCCTTTAGAATGTACTTGAGAAATTTTACTTGAAGGGGTTTTAATTTAAAAGGTGGAAAATCGCTACTATTCAAAGAAATTTCAACTTGTCGCAGCACTGTTAGATAATCAGGTCTCTCACCTTGCATCATCCTTTTGACTACTTATCACACTAACTGAAAATTTACGACAAGATATTACACCAGAGGTTTCTGGCTGTTGGTGGTTACCTTTCCTTTTTGTGGGGGCTTCAGCCTCCACTATGCTACCATCATGGAATTTATTTGTCTACCTGTCACGTATCATGAGGTCTTCTGGGAGAAATCGAGTAGGCTTATATGACATGATCATTCGATACGGCAGCCATTGCTGTGTACATGTAATATTTCAGATATTTTTTGACAGCTTAGCATCGCAAGTCAAGGTAGGTTATTTTCCATTTCTAAATTGCTTTGCCCCGTTTTTGTTATATTCTCTTTCTTCGTGTTCTCTTTGTTATTTCAGTTAGATCTTCGTGAGAAAATTTCTTCAGCAATACAAGATTTGTTTTTCTCACGCAAGCCATTAACTTATCCAGGCTCAGCTTGTGTTCAGTGTGGATTGCACGGGAGAAGAATTTGCTTTTGCAAGCACCCACCTTCTTTATCCAAGCGAGTGTCAGTTATTGGACTCTACTGTTATCAGGTAAATCATGTACATGTATTTGCACTGTGCAGTTATTCTGAGCAGCTGTGAATGCAGTCAAACTGCTGAACTTACATGTATTGAGCTGTTTGTTAACTACATGGCAATATTAACTGCGAGTATGCGGACATCAATTGAACAATACCGGTCAAGAAAGCGAAGGATGCTTTATCACATGTTCAACGGGGATGGATTCTTACCATGTCTTGGCTAAATGTGTTTTACTTGACAACATTGAAACAAATTCTGGACATGTACAGAAATGATGGCCTACATTTTGTCTACATCCCATTGCTTGTAAGGGGAAGTGAATGATGTGGAGAACAATCCAGGCCCTGCAGTATTTAATAACACTAATCCAACAACCACTGTGTCTGCTGGCCACAAGTCAAGGAACTGACAGAAGCACACTTTGGTGAAAGCGTTGGTAAGCAGTGTGTTGCAAATTATGTTCACTTGATTACAGTTAAAATTTACCATCAAATAGAAGACACTGTACTCAGAATATGCTTATTGGATCGAGCCTATACAGTTCTACAAAATATAAATTCTGAACAAAAAATGTGTATTTGTCGTTAACTAATATTCCAGGAAGTGCTTTGGTTTTTGTGAGAATGTACATTTGATGCAACGTAATGCAATTTAATACATTGTTCATTATTTTTACTCTTGACGTGAAACAATGCCCAATATGTCTCTTAAAAATTCACTTGCAGAAGCATTTTCAAATAATTTTCTCAAACTCATCAATAACTCATCAAGTTTAAACAATGTAAATCATAACTGTGATGGTGTTTAGATATCTGATCTTATTTGACATAGATGTTGTAATTTTAAGTTGTCTTTATCTCCTTAGTTTTAGTTTCAATTGAGAAGATAGGTGTACTTGTGTATATAGTGTGTCAAACACCGAAGACCACATTCTATCACATTTCCAACACCTCAAATTTTGTCAAAAATTCTCAGCTGTGTGTTATATCTTAAAGACTCTTCATATTTGGAAATGTGGTTAAACACAGTCTTTCATGCTTGATGTATTACATCATTGTTACTACAATTGTTGTTTGTTACAGTTTTAAAGATGTCAAAGCACAGCTTTGACATATTTTTAATTTAACTTTGAGGATTTGCATGGGATACCCCTTTCATTTGGAAGATACACTTTGGTCAGCATTAAAGAGCTTAAAAACCTATTATATTTGCAATTGTCTTGTTCACAAACATGGACAGGTCCTTTTAAAATGAAAGGTGTACTGCACATGTCTTGATTTGTGGTTGTCAAGCTGATATGCAACAAGTTCAACATGGCCAGGAATGTGATTACAGTGAATGAATGTGTGTACAAGAAATTCTCCTAAAAATGCAGATACCAGTTGCATTGTGTTCTTCAAATAACATTTAATTAATTAAATCCCACTATGAATAGCACAATAAAAAATATGTTATCTTATTGTATAGTAAAACAGATACAACCGATCAAAGTAGTATTGGGTTTGACAAAACAGTTATAACACCTACAATGAGAGACATCTGTACCAGGTCATGTGAGCATAAGAACTTAGTAAACCAGAGTGAAACACACTGAGCAATGTGGAACACTCCTTTGGACATAATTTTTAGCGGAGCTCTGGTGGCCCGAAGGGCCGCCAGGCGGAGCCCCATACCCATATAAGGAAGAAAAGGAAACCCATGAGTTGATTTTCTCATGGTTATCATGGCTAGCGGTATTGCTCGTGGGCGCGTACGCACAACGGCGACGACGACGACGACGATGATGACGGAGTCGCGCAAGATGGCCGTCATACTCCAGCTAATAGGTTGACAGAGTCATGCACCCTCGGTTTGTAGCGGGAGAATGCCATTTTTCTTGGCGGGATATTTAAAGAAAAACGATAGCGGAGGTTGATCTAATGTTTTTAAGACAGGGTTGCACTGAAGCAAAAAACCGAAAGCAAGAATTAACAGGCAAAGAAGTAGCGAAGAAGATCGCGAAAAAGACTGAGTGGGCTAGCGCTGAGGAAGGAGGCGAAACAGTACTGAACAATGCCGTGAATTATAGCTAGTCAAGGGCTAGAGAAAGGAGGTGAAATAATACCGAAGAATGCCGTGAACCAAAGCTAACGAGGGCTATAGAAAGGAGGCAAAAGTACCCGACAAACTGATTCAGAAGACTGCAGAACTCCCCATGGCCAAGTTCAAAATTCGCACGAATGTGATGCTGTGCAGCCGTGCAAGAAAATTCAAAAGTCACATGATTTGGTCAGGTGATGAACAAGAGAAATCAAATGTACCTGAGTGTTTTAGAAAAATCACAGAAATTACAAAACAGTAAACATAGCGGAAAGAAGGGGTTGATTCGTTGATCTATCGAAAATATAACGTCAGTTCAGTCTTCACAACTTTTGCTGCAAGCTTCTGCCTGGAAGATTTACACTGGCCGAACTGAATTGCGAACTTACGGTAAGTGACTTTTGTTGTTGCGTTTGCTATGAAAATTAACAAGTTGCCTCGGCGATATAGGCTTAGCTAAGCTTATTTTCAATTGGAATCCATTAAAAGTCTTCCTTATTTGAAGCCATGCTGCAAGAGATTTTAAAAATTGCATCATTTTAATTTCGCTCGTCTCTAAACAATAACACGTGGGTCGCTTTGGAGGTTGCTGTAAGTTGTAAACAAATTAAGTTTTCTGTCGATTTTCGTCGTCAACTTAAGCTTATAACCTCACGTCTAAAAATAAGCTTAACCAAAACCGTACTTGTAAACACGGCCGGGCGAGTTTTGAAGTTTTCTCTGAGTTAGTTTGCACTGCCGCTTCGTAGACTGCTAAAATTACTTCTTCTGTTGTTGAAAACCAAGAAAGGTCTACAAACCATTTTAAGCCGAAGCGAACAGGATTTGCTAAATTTACTTTTGTTCCTATGTGAATATTTGCATATTGTGATTACAAAGTATGGAGATTTCCTCGTTTTGTTAGTTCAATTTATTTGGTTTGGCGAAATGCTTTTGTGAATTCCAAGGTTAATTTGGTTGAAGACTGGTAAAGCTACTGCCGATAAAATGACTGCAAAGCTAAATTGAAGGGGTGCGTGCAAAAAAGCCCTAAGTGACATTTTGGTCGATTTTCTGATTTTTGAATAAACATGCTGGATTTACCATGTACTATCATCTGACAAAAGTTTTTGTTCCAAAACTCGCTAGTTTTCACAGTAAAAGACGTTTCATTCACGCAGATTTATTCCCGCGAAAATTACAGTACCTTTACCGCCAAATACGTCACCGCTCATGCTGCAATTGAGGTGGTAATTGCCTCGCAGTGCATACAACCTTCGAGCAATTTGTCCGCCATTTTGTTTCTTTTCTTCGAAGAGGTCTGGTATCTAGAGAGGCATATAAGCTGTCGTATAAGCCTAGTGAAAAGACCCTCTTTACAGTTAAATACGGAAAGTTCACGACCATTACCGAGCGGTGTTCGCGTGAGTCTCGCCAGACATCACACTGCGAAGCAATGTTCCAGATGCCAGATCAAATGATCACAGCTTGATAATCTTTAACAGACACAAATGATTTCAGTCTGTTTCCAATATAGAACAGGTTTTATCGAGTTGCCTTCAAGTCTCGCAGTTTGTCTGAAGATTTTTTTTGAATAGGTGCTGGAAGATATGACGAAAGGGTAGATTTCACTATTCTTCAGGCAGTTTTTTCTTAGCGAGGAGAAGCATTGTGTGACCGACCACATTATGGCTGCGAAGGACACAACTTTTGCCTGGGTTTTATTTTACGAGAGCTTATTGTTCTTTTCAGCTTTTCGCGTCGCTTTCAAGGAAAACGAGGCCAAGAAGTCGAGTCTTTGTAAACAGAAATTCATAAATTCGGGCTAAATAAAAACATTCTAATTAAGGTTTTTATGGTGCGAATGTGTAATCTTACATAAAATTTTAACTGCAAAACGCTTGGAGAATTGTCTTGTTGCTTTACCAAAACACTTAAACACATGAACTAGAGCGCTAGCACTATGGCGCTATATAAATAAAGTACCTATTAATATTATTATTATTATGACTGAGTCTTTGCACCTTGTAACCATGGCCGGTTTGCGGCGGGTATGTGGCATCGGACGTGTTTTCACTACGCCGGTTGTCTCGCTTAACATTCCTGAAGGTGTTTTGGTTGTTTTCATGAGACATAAATACTAAAACATGTAATCACCTAAAACCACCTACAATGACCTACAACGACCTAAAACCACCTAAAACCATCTACAACCACCTTCAATCCACTTAAGATGTTGTTTTGTGCCTCTGATCGCCTGCGTGAATACCGGAAATGGGTGTCTCTGGGGGGAGCGGTCCGGTTTAGTCCCAAAGAACTACAAATCGATAGGAACATTACCAGAATATAGTTGCTGTGCTTTGAAGCATTATCCCATAGAAGGAAGGTTGCATGGGTTCTAGAAAGGCCACAATTCTGGTTCAACCAAATGGTTTCAAACAGTATGCAAATAATATTTGGCGAGAACATTTCCGTTCTCCGAAGCAAACGTTCCAGCTTGTTTGCAATTTGGTTAAACCACTTCTAAGTAAGTTTTTTTCTGTTTGCCATTTGTTTAACCGACACGTAACACTTAAATGTTATGTCCGTGCCTTTGTACATTCTTTCTAAGTGTTAGTTTACATACCAACATTTGCTAGTCAAGCATGACATCTGCTTTCACTGGAAATTTAACCCAGACGAGCGCGCAAGTTGCAAAAAAGGCTGAGAGAGAAGTGCTTTTCTAGCTATATTTATGCGAAGGAGAAGGTATTTCTTCCAGAGGATTTGGTTAATGTGCCCCAAAATGAAGATTCAACAAAATGTTGTAATGCAAGAACTCGCTCTGCATGTCGATGCGGTGTCATAGGTAGGGTCCTGGCCAAGGAGCTGGAGAATCTAACGGGACCGTTGGAATGGTAAACTGAAATAAATGAGGAGCACTGAACTTGTCTGCCGTTTTAAAAGTTCAGTTTCGCAAACTGAACCGCGATAGGAGCGTCTGGTAAATACTATTGCCGGATTCTTTGACAGGCGTCTGTCACTACGCTCAGTGTGATTGGCTGCAGCATTTACCAGGTCAAGTTATACCATCTCGCCAAGTAGTTTAACTTGGCGTGAATTTCCGGTTATATTGACGAGTAAATTGCTTGTTTTTTGTAGTGAAAACAGCGTGTATTTTTAACTCACTAAACTCTAAACGAACTGTTTTGTCTGCATTTCCGGACTTTTCCGACTTTATCTAGCCAAAATTGTCCTAGTGAAAACACAATCAGGGTGGGTCAGAGAGTTGATGCTGTCGAAGAACCCCAAACTGCTCACCGTTTTTTCGCATACTGTTTTCCAGTTAGCCCGGCTCCCTGCCTGATTATAAATCAAACGCCTGTTAGGCTAGGTTTACGCATTTCCACACTATTACTGAGGAAGAACTAGGGATAAATATTTATTTTTATAAAAAGCTTTACTTCAGGGAAAATTGCCAACTTTACTAACTTTGGCTAGAAAAAGTCGGAATTTCTGAAATGAACTAAATTGCACGCAAACGCTCAAACATGTCCACATCTGCTCAGCGACTCAATGGTACAAAAATGTACATACGTAGTTCAGGTTATCTATTTCAGTGCAGTTCCACTCAAAATTGCATCCGATAAGAACTGGATTAGAAACTGTCATATTTCTCAGGAAAAATAAAGAGGCCATGAAAAATTAGGTATATGTAAGAAAGGGCTACGCAACCATGTGTGGCCAATAACGTCAACAAAACTATCTGTAATTATCAACAACAAAACCTACACTATTTCTTAACTATGACTGCAACTAAAATTTTACAGTTCTGTTACGGTGAATGGTTTACGTTCCAACAAATGTCTAAACAAGGCTTACTGCTTTTTATTCTGTTCACACATGCTTGTGTAACGCTTGTCTCGCACACACAAATATGTGTCAAGTTCCTTAAGCATCCAATGACAAACATAAACGTGTTGTCATCAAGAAATGCATAGGGGATGATTAAGCCGGTGAGTTGGCTGTTGTTCCTGACAATCTCTGCGATCTCCTCCTGGTCAAAAAAGTAACCCTCTTGACAATCCAGTGTTGTCAGGGACGGGCAGCCTTTTACAATTGCCAGTACGCCTCTCTTGCCGAATCCACAGACACCTTCAGGGGGGAAAGCAATATACCTAAGTTTCCTAAGGCCCGTTATGTAAGGTACACACATCTCGCTGATTTGAGTTCCGGTCAAGTGAAGTTCTAATAGCTCGCCGCTAGCTTGTAGGATGCTCGATAAAATTTTGTCCGTGACACTAGTCCCTGTCAAAGTGAGGCATGTCAGCCTGCTCAGTTCCGCTAGCAATATACATGACCCATTCAATGAACTACTATTAAAGAAGTCGACTGTGATGAGCCTTTTTGAAGCGGTGAACAAAGAGGTGAGTTGATGATCTGCACAGTACGACTTGGTCACAGAGATATTTCTTAGCAAAGAGTGATCGTAGAGGAGAGAACTCCACCTCCAGGACACTGTGCGCAAAATTATTCGCTCTGCAAAATGGATGAAGGAAAATATTCTTAGCACAATTTCATCAGGAAGTTTATCCATGACTCCGTTGTGGTATCAATCGTGCGAAAGGCAGATGACCAAGGCGAAAGAATGGATATTATAATAGGGTCCTGGCATTTTTAAAAAAGGTGCAAAATTATTCCAGGAATTACCGGTATCCAGTCCTACGCCCAGAACATAGCGATGTCTTTGTCCACAGTTAAGAATCATTAACAGAAATAGAAATATGGTTATTCCCAGGTGAAGTCCATTTTGCTTATTGCCTTGATTAGCAACCATATCCATTAAGTACCCCTTTTTCCTGCACCAAGGGTTGGAGTTGACTGTAGAATGTGGAACAACCGATTCGATGCTTCAAGACTAACCTCAGGAAAAAAGAACCTAGCTGAGGTCGACCGTAGCCTGTGGATTTTGAAATGTTTGAATCTACGATAAATAAAAATGTGTTCGCACATGACCAAAACAAAGCTCGCAGCCAGAGTATCAAGCTTTCCTATTGGGGGGTGGTGTGGAGGAATGAGATGGGAGCTCGGATCCCCCTTTCCTATCCAAGGGATATATCAGCCCGGCTCACCACTATGGGACGACGGCGGCTTACGGTACTTTGCGAAACGAAACGAAACGAAACGGTACTTTCTGAAATGGTACTTTGCGAAAGGGTACTTTGCGAAATGGTACTTTGCGAAATGGTACTTTGCGAAACATAGGCCGTGAAAGACAGAGACGATGAGAGACGATGTGGTGTCGAGACTATTACGAGTTCACATAAGAAACAAACACTTCACATGGCTTCACAATATTTTCGCCGTAGTTTTCCGCTACTGGCTATCGGCTTTACCTCGCTATGCTTAAATTAAAATTTGGGTCCGAGTTCGGTGTGAAGTCCGCATTTAATTTTAATGAGCTAGGCGGAAAGGCAAAATAGGTATAGGTCAGGTTTCGTTTTCAGTTGGTTTTAAGAGTGCGATTGGGGTTTGGAACAGGAGAGACCTTTCAAGTAAGCACACTCCCCAAAAGTTGCATTACCGCGTAGCGTGATATACGATATACGACATAGTATATACCATACGAAGTCAAAGGCCAGTGGCGGAACCAGACCTTCAACCAAGGAGGGGACCCGCTGGACTATGAATGTTGAATTCTGCGAAGATAATTCCAGCACTTCAAAGAAAATGCGCTATTCATGCTTCATGCTTAAAATCGAAATGACTCTTCATTTCCTGTCTGGCATCACATTTATTCGTCACGCAAAAAAAAAATGGTCATTTGCGAAACGATACCTTGATAAATGTTCATAAAGCGCGTAACTAATATTATTAATCATTTAATAATTTATTAGTGTAATAATTACTTATTTTTACTTTGCAATTGCTATTATTAGCATTAATTAAAATTAAAGCAAATCAAACAAGACAGTAACAGTAACAGTAACAGAAACAGTAACAGCAACAACAGTAACAGTAGCAATAACAATAACTGGACCATATAAGGTCAGCCCACTTATAATTAGTTTACATCAGTTCCTTGCCTCATTAGCATAAGGTGACTGAAGAGACTTATCCCTGTTTTAAATGCTTTATTCATGTGAAAAGTCGATTTGAGAAAAAATCCGGTACTTCCCATTGACAAATTTCCGTCTCTTGTACTATCCAGGAATACGCTTGCTGGTTTTCTGTGTCACGCAATTCAAAATAGATCAAAATAAAAATCGAAACCGGTCAATAGATAAAGCCCAGAATCTGGGAAATGAGAGAGGGTAAATATGCAGACTCTCGCGAAAATTCTGGTCACAGCAATTTTTCTTATGCGAGATATGCGGAGAAGTTTTTTTACCCAAATTTTTTGAGACTTGTATGGAGATGCCATGCTGGTGCCCATCCGTATGGGCACCAACATAGCGGCCGGAAACCAACAGAAACATCTGTCACTGAGTTTTGCTACAAAAGCGTGAATTTATCTCTCGAGGAACTCTAAAACATTAAAATATTACTTTTTCTAAGACATGAACTGTTTAGATGGCCAAGTTCCCCGAAATAAGTCACTTTTTTAACCATCATGGCATCTAGGCCATCATGTAAATGCCGTGTCACGCAAAAGCTTAGAAATTCAAGCGTAGTATATCACAAAACCCATTGAGAGCGAAAATTTGCATGAATATTAGTTTTCAGCTGCTCTTATACATCATTTAAGTAACATCTCAGGAATGTCAATAGTTTTGTAGTTCGAATTTTGGTGACGTCATGTGAAAACCAGCTATTGATTTCTAAAAACATACATCAACAGGATCACCGAAACTTATTAATTAAAATCATTGAAGTTTTGAAATGTCAACAGCGTCCAACAACATTAACACGATTAACTATTTCCAGATTTACATTTCAATCTTTTTACGCATCGTTCACCAAGACAAAGTTTTACCCGAGACTTAAAAAAAATCAAATAAACAAATAAATCGAGATTCCGTGACCTTTCAGTATAATAGTGGAGGCCCCTTGACGGAATTGAAAACACAACAGCGAATACATGACTTATTCCAAAGCGCTCTGACTTTTCATGATTTCCTGTATTTCTAGAGCATCATTCTCCATCCTTAAACCTCTGCGCGGGCCTAAAAATTAAGCATATAATAAACCCCCCTAATTTGATGCAGAACAGTCAGAGCCAGAGTATTCGGTGTCATCATCACTTTCTTCACCTTCACCTCTCAGACAAAGATAAAATCCGCGATAATTGGGTATTACATGCTGGGATGCAATTTTCTTGAGATCCTTTAATTTGCCTGGCTTGAGGGGAATCTGGCTGTGGTAAAGCTGTGCCGGTGGACTTGCGATGATGTTATTTTCGCTGCTTTCCCTTTTAATAAGGCGTACTTTGATCCAGGGCTCCTCTGATGAAAAGGATCTCCTCATCCACACTTCATAGGGATGATGGACCATAATTTTTCTTCCCTCGCGATCCATCTCTGCTCCCCAACCAAAATTGAGCCACTGGATTTCTCTCAAAAGGACGCGGTTGCCGTCACGATCTTTGTTCTGTAGAGCATATCTCTGTGCCACAGCGCCCTTGAAATCGAGGAAGTCTTCCTGTTGCATTTCCACTACCTGAAATGGCTTCTTCAGGCTTGCTTCTCTGACAACTTGGTACCATTGGGAGGGAATATAGACTTCAGCACTCTGCTTCCTTTTTTCAATAATGCCAAAGTCACGGTCATTCTCGAGGTAGGTGTGGCCTCTCTCCAAGTAGATGTGGTCAATTGATTGATAAACATTGGCCAGATGAAGATCGCTTAACATTCCAAGAATTGTGAGGTTCTTATTTTGGCCTCCGCAGCTATCTGAATAACTCACGAGGGAACGCGCGCCTGTGCGAAAACGGTTGAAGAAGGTGTTAAGGCAGGAGGAGATTTCAGATGCTCCATGTTTAGCCAGTGCCTCATGCCACATGAACATGTAGCCTTGTTCTGTGACACAGTCATGAATTCCGAAATTGTAGGTCCATAATTGTCTCAGATAGAATATATCGTTATGATTGAGATTGGGTGTGGGCAAATTTTGTTGTAAATCGAAAGTAATCATGTCGATGGCATCTTTTGAATTGAAAGTAATATCATCTGATACTACCTGACGTTTTCCCTCCCAGCTCTGCCTGGACTGCTCTCGATCGGCCGATTTGGACTTGTAGCCATTGTCTGCCTTTGTTTGATGGGCCTTCAGATCTTCTTGTGCTTTTTGCCTCTCTTCTTCATCTTCTGTGTTTGTGAGAATTAAATTCAACTTTTCACACTGCGCACATGTGTCGGATCTGGGCCTTCCAAAACCTAAGTTAAACTCAGTATTAAATAATTCGAGATACTTCCGATAGGAAACTTTAGGCCTTAACGGTTGAGGGGGTCTTCGTTGTTCCTGACGAGCTCGATGAACTTTGCGTTCGTGCACTACTATAGCGGGCTCAAATTTCTCGAGGTACAGTTGGTACATTCTGTGGACGCTAAGTCCTTCCTTCAGGTAACGTTTCTTGTTGTTGCTATTGCGAGAATAATGGGAGGCTACCCTCGGGAAGGACTTAATGTGATTTCTCACATTTTGAAGATGGATATTCGTCACTTTCTTAGGCCTGTTGCCATGCTTCCCACGCATGTCTGGTTTGCAGACTGCGCTCTGGCGAAGATTCTTGACCCTGGTGTATCCAATACCGTGAATACTGAGAAAGGCCTGTCGGCAGACCTTGACCCTTTGGTTAATGCTGGTGACAACAAAATACTCAAAAGAGGTCAATCTTTTTCCTGGCTTGTCTTTTGCTGACCCCAGTTTCCCTCCAGCTCCACACCGTTTTACGTTTGAAGCAACAATAAGACCCCTCAAATACTGGTTCTGTAGTTCGTGAGTTCCCATGTGATTAAATTGCATAATCAGGTGTTCTCGTTCTTCTTTGCTAACTTGTTCAAAGCATTTTTTGGGGCAACTGCATGGTGGTCCTTGCTTTCGCGGCGATTTGATCCTCCCAGATGTCATTTTATAGCGGGTACCCTCAGCTCTGGCCCTCTTCCTCACATTCCTCTGCCATCTCTTGGGATTTTTTTTCCTTTTCCGGCTTCCCTTCAGCCCAGGGTCGGACGCCGAATCATCGCTGTGGTTGGAACTTGATGTGCTTACACCACGGTTTTCACAAAACTCACGACTGTTGCTACCCTCTGGGAAAAATATTTCCTCCCTGGTGTACCCTGAAAAATCACCCTCTTCATCATCACTCGAACTCACGCTTACTTCTACAGAAGGCCTTCGGAAAAGAAGTTGACGCCTTGCATGTCGGCAGTCTAGACGAGTGAAGCCTTGAAAATCTTCCAGAGAAGAGCTAGAGCTCTGAAACTCAAATTCTTCGTCAGGGTCCACAAAACAGTAAGGATCGCGGGGTTGTGGTGTTTCATTTAAAGCAACCAGTTGTTCATCAGTGGTGTTCTCACTAGAATTCGTAGCCATAAGTCAGTCTCGTGTTGTGAATTGCGCGAAGCAAGTATGAATGGATGAAATCAGTAGAATCACTGGTGACACTGATTGTTCGCGTCAATTTAAAATGTAAGGAGGGAGGGTTGAGTGGTATGGGTGGAAAGGGGGCAAGGTTAGGATACTTTTGTGCGGTCAAAACCTTTCTTCAAAGGGTTAATAGCCACCTACTCGGTAGAAATTGCAAAGCTACTGTTTTGTGTACTCTTGCTGGGCAAGTTTTTTTTTCACTAACTCCGTTGAAAAGGGAAACACCTTACAAGATAGTTCTCAATCTGTTCTACTATCTTCACTACCCACGGTAGGGGTTTCACCTTGAACAACCTTGCATACATGTACACAGTTGAACCTCTCGTAAGCGACCACCCAAAATGTCACGTCTGAGTGGTTGCTTAGGGGAGGTGATCGCTTACGAGAGCATAGACCAAATTGGGTAAAAATTTTGCCTGATTAGCATAAGGTGACTGTAGAGACTTGTCCCTGTTTTAAATGCTTTATTCATGGGAAAAGTCGATTTGAGAGAAAATTCGGTACTTCCCACTGAGAAATTTCCGTCTCTTGTACTATCCAGGAATGCGATTGCTGGTTTTCGGTCTCACGCAATTCAAAATAGATCAAAAAAAAAAATCGAAACCGGTCAATAGATAAAGCCCAGAATCTGGGAAATGAAAGAGGGTAAATATGCAAAGACACTCGTCAAAATTCTGGTCACAGCAATTTTTCTTATGTGAGATATGCGGAGAAGTTTTTTTACCCAAATTTTTGGAGACTATGCTGGTGCCCATCCGTATGGGCACCAACATAGCGGCCGGAAACCAACAGAAACATCTGTCACTGAGTTTTGCTACAAAAGCGTGAATTTATCTCTCGAGGAACTCTAAAACATTAAAATATTACTTTTTCTAAGACATAAACTGTTTAGATGGCTAAGTTTCCCGAAATGACTTTTTTAACCATCATGGCATCTAGGCCGTCATGTAAATGCCGCGTCACGCAAAAGTTTAGAAATTCAAGCGTAGTATATCACAAAACCCATTCAGAGCGAAAATTTGCATGAATATTAGTTTTCAGCTGCTCTTATGCATCATTTCAGTAAATTCTCAGGAAGATCAATAGTTTTGTAGTTCGAATTTTGGTGACGTCATGTGAAAACCAGCTATTCCGTTACAACACCTTATTATCCAGTTTGCGTTCAATTATTTGTCCACTGGTCGCTTACAGGAGGCTAAAAACAAAAGAAAATTTCAAATTTCTGGCTCTAAAAGTGGTCGCGGTGGCTTGCGAGAGGTGGTCGCTTACAAGGTTTCAAATATAGTGATTTGACTTTGAAAATTTTGGTGTTTTTGAAAACTGGTCGCTGAGGAGAGGTGGTCGCAACCGGAGGTTTGACTGTATTTTCATCTAATTGGGCGACTAGACAAATTATTATCTACAATACCACACCCTAAGCCTGGGCCAAAGTTTACAAACTGGTCACGCTCCTTCTACATGTCTATCAAGATTTTGCTCATTCCGCTTTCTATCTATATGTAGTTAAAGTTATTCTGGCATGCCCTCCTTTGCAAGAAATTCGTTTCAAAACGAATTTATTAGGCTGAATAAAATCTTATTTAATGAGACAATCTTCTTGGACAATGGGTGGTCATAAGACATCCGACGGTTGCTAAGAAGTTTTCCTGCGGGCGTATATATATGATGCCACCTGCTAATTCGAGAGGGAGAAATGGCTGAATCGAACAACAAACCGGTCTGTAGGCAACTCCTGACATGTGTGAGGCCGGAGAGCGACTCTAGCTCAGAGGAGGAAGAGATCCCTCAATTTCATAAAGGGATTCTAAAGCAAATTGAAAAGATTAAACAAATGCTGAAGAAATGTGAAGAAAAAGAACAAGTTGGGGAAAAGGAAGATTCCAATCAGATCAGTGGTAACGGGGAAGACGAATTCGATTACGAGAAATGGGTTGAGGAACAATGTAAAAAAATTAAAGAAATAGAAGAAGGAGAGTTCGACGAGAAGACAATGGAAGCAATGGTAGAAGAAAGTGATTTAAGTCTAGTGTCATTGGCACGGCCTGCCATTGAACTTAAGCGGTTTAAATGCAAGGTAAGTGCACAACTTAGGCAAGGGCCCGTGCGCACTAGGCCGACAAAATTTGTTTGTCTCTAGCAAAATTGCGACAAAAATTGTCTCAGTCAAATTTTCAATTTGCTAACCGTTGGCGCACTCGAAAACAGTAAAATATTTGTTGACCACAAAGTGTCAATCACATGGCGAAATCAGAGGTAAAAGAGAGATCAAAGCGAGATAAATCATGGCGCGTTAATTTGAAAAATCTCTCAGTTTTTACGCCTGCCAAAAATTTATCATGCTCCGAAGCAGGACTCTGGCGCCTTTTACGTTTGACAAGTTGGTAGGAGAATCACCTTGAGAACTTATTTCGCGGAACTGAAAACAAAATTTTGTCTGATGCGCGCACAGGGCCCCAAGTCGTAATACAATGTAACAGTTGTTGTGGGTTTGTGGAAGTCATGAAGGCTAAGATTCTCTCTCTTTTGACTGTTAGCTTCCTGATGCCGAGGACACTGACCAGGAAAACTTGGACATGAAGCTCAGCGAATATGCCCTCGAAAACTTGAGGAAGTGCCCCTGGCTTGAGTTCCCAGATTGGTTAAATGAATGACTTTTGTTAATTAAAGCTTTGTTTAAAATGAGTAATTCGATTTCCTAATGATTCTTATTTTCTCAGTTATTTTACATACTGTACAAAAAACACAGATGTACACCGACTATACAGCGTGCATGTATTGATTAAACTTTAACTACAAGACATTGAACCCATGGTTCCTGATGGATATAAAATGCTCTGCATATTATTTTAATATAACATTAAAATTTTAAATTTATTCAACAGTGGAAATATTTACCCGAGGTTTCCCAATGGGTAATTGTCTTGGTCTTCGATCAGCTTGGGTTTCCGGTCAGGTCATATTTTCTGGTTGCACTGCAGATACCCGAGGTCAGCTTTTGACCTGGCAGTGTTTATCGAGAAATTTAATTCATCATGGAAATCGCGAGCTGCAAAACGTGTGGTTTGCAAGCAGTCGTTCTTTTAGCGATCGAAAACTTCATTTTAAGAAGAATGCGTAGAAGGCATCTGCTCTTCCAATTAAATAGTAGGGATATTTAGCGCATGCTTTTGATAACTCTCTTGCTCCGAGTTCACAGGAATAAATAGCCGTTGTATAACGCCGCATCTTGTTTAATTTGGCATCTTCTGGTCTAAAGTTGGTGTGAAAAAAAAAAAAAACGAATTACAAAACTATGCACCACTGAAAGTAATCAAGTAATCACAGTTAACCACGAAAGTTGGTCATACTTGTTGCCGTGTCTCTCAAATATCTGATTCCTGCCGCGTTATTTGGCGTAATTTCAGTGCAACACCACAAAAATGTGCCCAGCATGAGCTGCGGCTTCCTGTTTTTACCATATCCTTTGAACCGATTGGCTAAAGTGCTGTTATGGTTAGATAAACCATAGATACACAGTTTTTTCCCCCAGACGTGCCAGTTGAGGTAAATAATGTTCAGCGTTTTCTTGATTGCATAATGACAGTATGTCTGCAAACTCAAATTTGTTGTCCATTGTTTATGAATACCAGTTTGTGCGCTTTTATCCAGACCATAATGATAATTGAAGTGAAATGTATTAGTTGTAAAAAACATTCTAACACCTAAAACCTTTCTTAAGGAGGAACATTTTCTTGTTTCACTGGTTTTTCATCTTACGGGAAACAACTTTGGACAATGGAAAATGAGCAAGGATCAGCAAGTGACACGCGCTTCATAATCACTCATGCGAACATGAAAACGATCATTACGAGTGTATTGACGAATGTTTGCGACGAGACAGGGAGCGTAATCCAAAGGTCGGTGAGAAGTCATTGCAATCTCTCCTTTCCTCACGCAGGCTCGTGAGCAGACTTCAACTAGTTCCATCTTAAGTAGCCAGTTTTAGTCATCCTACCGCTCCAGTACAGTCAGATAGATTGAGCCCCCCCCCCCCAATCAAAGAAAACATAACAAAGAAACAAACAAAAATTATACCCTTTTTTGGTAATGCATTTGACAGCTCAAAATAAAACAGAGCAAGAGAATATAGCGCATTTGTCAACACTACGAAGCGGGGACATGGTTTTACCGATCAAGTTGACTAAACATGGATCCTCTTTCCTTTCGGGCGAAAAAGGTTTACGTAAAAACAAAGCCAAAGAGGAATAAAATCAGATCGCGATAGGCGCTTGTCAGCCGATCGAAGAATGGGGGTAAGAAAAAAAATTGTGCATGCGTGTAAGAAGGACGAGGACATATTTCCAATGGCTCGCGCTTTCTGATCCACGCGGAATACATCTGGTTATAACCCTACCACTGGCCATAACAATATCTATTGAGCAAGTAAGCATATCAAATGATAATAATTAAATGTCCGCGAGTAAATATAAGCGTTATAACTTTAGATTTCACTACTAGGAGTCCACGTGACACAGGAAACGTGGGTTCTTTCACGCTTCAGTTGTTTAGTTCTATATTACAGACACGAGTTAGCTATTTATTTCTCCTGTTTTCATTGATTTCATTCAAAGTTTTTTATTTCTATGGGTAAAACGTCTTCATGAGCACGACAATAGCTTTCTCTTTATTTTCCAAGACAGTACACGTTCTTTAAGTCAAGGAATAGTGCTAAAATTGCATGAAACAAGAAAATGCTATTTTACCGAAAATTGACTTGGAGTCACTTAGGGCTTTTTTGCACGCACCCCTTCAATTAAGCCGTCGGCAAAAATACAGACTCTCAGTAATATTCAAATTTAAGCATGAATAATTTTTAAACTTTAACACTGCAAGCTTAAATGAATTTTCTTTATCCTCTCTTTTATTCGGTCACCTTTCATTGAGAAGGGATTTGCTGTTGATACTCGAGCTCAGATGTAGTGATATGCATCTTGTGTTTATAACGTAGATTTCCTCGTTTTATTTTGTTGTCTGTCCAATTAGTTCGGTTTGGTGAAATGCTTATATAGTCCAAAATGTCGAGTAGATGATTATGCATGGCAATCCTGTCTGCAAATAAAGCCCTGCTTTGATTTTGATTGGCTATTTCATTTTATTTGTGCCATTGCTTTTGGTTGGGGGTACATGGACCCTATTTTCTTAATAAGAGGTTATTCCCCAATGCGGTATTTGCACTTAATATGGAAATGTTCTTAAAAAGTGAGATGGTACTAATTAACTTGGTAAATTGAACAGTGTAATAGAAGTTGTTGCCCTGACCATTTCTCGGTAATAAGAATAACTTTTACATACATATATACACAATTCAGTTGGAGAGAGCACTCTCCTATCTCCACTCTATCTCTCTCTGCTCTCTTCTTCACATTAATTTTTTATTAACTAACTTATTAAATGAATGTCACTGACTGTTTTCTTTGTTGTGCATGCATACTTTTTTGCTTGTTGAAGAAAGTTTCAATTTCTTCCTGGCTGTACAGTTTCCTTTGTCCTGCCCTGTACCAATCCGTTTGTGATATAACTTTGTGAATTCTCTATTCTCCTTAAATTTTATCTCATCAGGTTGATAGAATGCACTCTCAGAGTGTTCCATCATTGTCTTCAGCCGCTAAAATTCTCCGGAAAAAAGCAATAGTTTTCTTAATTTCCTTTTACTTTGTGTTAGGACTTTTTAGCATGCCTGTAACTGGCCCATGGGCATTACGGGAGAATAATTTTCAAGTAAAGAATTACATTGGTTTTAGTGTTGAGTATTTTAAATTGTTATGAATTAGGCATTTCTTTTCCTTTTTTTATATTTTTTATTTAGTTGGACGCAATGTTTTATGATTTTACCGAGGTATACCATGTAAATGTAAATAATGCACTGGAATTGGCCAATCAGAGTGTACATTATATCGGCTTTAAACACAAACCATATATAATAAATGACTTGTATGTAAATGATATTTTTATTACAGAGAACTGGACAGGGCAAGAACTTCTTCCTCTTTTGTGAATTTATATATTAATTCCTCTCAGTGCTGTCAAGATGTCTCAGGAACCTTCATTTCTGATAATCTATTATTTTCCACCATACCTACAGCACAGTAGCTCACCAAATCCTAACTGACAGGCCTTCTGATATTACACGATGGTGCGATTTTGCACAATCGATCTCAAATCACATCCGATCGCACAATTCATGAAAAATCGCATAATTCGCAAAAGAATGCACAACATTCCTAAAATAAAACATAAATCAACAAGTGTCTTAGGAATTCCTGCATAAATACGCGATTTTTAAGACGATTTACCTTGGAAAAAGCCTAAAAAACCTTTGTCACCTTCGATTTTGTAAACATTCGAAGCTGCAAGGCGTTATTTTGCATGTCGGGGGCCTGGTACGAGTCTTATTCTTAAAGAGTCGCCTATTGGTGAAACACAAACATGCCCTTTGTTCAGATTAGCCAATCTGAATGGCTGATATATGCACATTTGGACTCAATGGAATTTATACGTTCAATTGGGAATATGGTTTGTTGTTTAGCAGGAAATGATTCAACATTTTTAACCAAATGGCTTGTTTTACTGGCTACATTCATCTGTGTAGACGTTTGCTCATGGAATGTTTTCGTCACCTTGCAAACTTTAACCAGTGTGATTTTTGAAACGTGTTGAAGAAAGTTTTGTTCGTGACAAAATTTCCCGCAGTCAACTTGTACAGTAGAACCCCGCTAACTCGAGTCGGTTTACTCCAATTTCCCCTGGATTTGATCAAAAAATTTCAGTCGTGACTCGAAGAGTCCCCTTTGATTATCAACTACTGTCTTAACAGGGAGAAAGACTGTTTTGTTATGTTCAAGCTAGTTTTGTTATACAGTACATATTATGAGATCAGTTGTGAGTTTGACAGACTGGCATATGTTATAAATTAACCTACATGTACTGTGGGGTTTTATATAAGTTTATGATCTGCCTGCTTAATTATGGATAGAATAGTATTATTGTGAAGCAGGATGAAGTGTTTAAAAACTGAAAATTCAATGGTGGTTTTATTGATGATCCTTACAAAATAAATTTAAAAAAGTTGGTTTATTGTATTCAGAGATATAATACTGTACATAAAAACAAAGCATAAGAAGCTAATCGTAGCATGCAAGAATATCAATAATTATTGATCATTCATTTGGCATGTTAGCTGTCTCCATTCAACTTTTAACTTGGTGCACTGATAGTGCAGAAGACCTTTTTTATTTATCCCAACTAATGTCGATTAAGATGCATAATTACTGTTCCTTTGTGTTCAAAGTGTCTTAAGGGCAACAGTAACAGCGCTACAATTATAGCAGTGTTATTGAGTATGAACTTTATGGAGGATTTTAAATTTTTATTTTTTATGATTACAGACGACAACAAAATATACATGTGTATACATAACCTGATGTTGGTGTTGGTTACAAACTGTGGTTCATAATAGTCATCCTATTACAGGGGGGAAAAGTTCAGAAAGGTTAGAACATTTCTTCCCCCAGCACACCTTCTGTCTATAGGTGCAATAATTGAGAGGTTATATATATATACAAAGAGTAATGTAAAGTTACTGTATAAACTTAGCATTAAAATCTGACATTTGAACGACTCCTTTGCTAAAATTAGTCACGATTTAATTGTTATCACTCCCTGTGAATTCATAGAGATTCCAGAGGCAAATTATCACCTAATGTGGAAGTCCTGTCTTCAAGTGAGGGAAAATGACACAAAAGAGTTACAATGAAAGTAAAAAGAATTGTGAATGTTGATATGGTGTACATTATACACCATGTAAAGGTATTTGGTGAGTGCCAAAGGCATAACATTTCATGTATTGCTTTTTCAGGACAAATTATATAACAGTGACGTTTTAAAAGGTGTGATCACAAAAATAATGAGTACATTGTCCAGGCATCACCAGTTTATGGACAGCATATGCAGACAGTAAGAGGAACTGTAAGCACCACGTAAGTTAGTTTTATGCTTATGACTTTTGTTCTTGGATTTTGTGTCATTTCATCACAAGAATAGGTAATGAAAGATGCAATAGTTGTTGCAATATATTTTTGAAGGAAAACTTATAAGTCTGCCTATGCTGGATAACAGCCATGTGTAAACTGAATGTGAAACAAACACTCTGTTAAAGATGGGGCAACCCTAAAACCCAGCAACCGGGATTGGGAATCTGGAACCAAAAACCGGAATCCAGAAACCGGAAACCGGAATCCGCAAATCAAAGAAAATAAGTTCTTCAAATGCGCAAAAATTGTTTTGCTTAGCTTTTCGACTGTAAAAAGTAAGCTGCCAAGTAAAAAGGACCTCAAACTTAACCTTTTTTGAAACAAAAATTCTCCGTCTGTTGAAATCGTGCGACCGTTATTTCTAGTGAGGGCTATGATTATGAGAATTCTCAGTAAAGTGCGTCTTAATTTTATTCCAAGCACCTAGAGAGCGTCTAAAATAAGCTTGCTGGTAATTGCCATTTTGTTTAATAAGTGATCTTCAATTTACCAGAAGTATAAATTTATCCTTTTATATGTCTAGTAGATACTGAACAAGATAGAAAATGTCATAGAGAACAGGATATCTGTCAGTGGCAGCCCCCTCTACATTGACGGTCACGCCCCCCACTTTCAAAGTCCAAAGGCTAACCCATCTGGTCTAAATCTGAAATTTGATTTTTCCAATAGATACGAGACCAATTCCAGATTAACACAATTTCCACACTGATACTGTGACAAATCAGCATGTCATATTCTTGGCGGCCATCATATTAAAATAATTTGTAGAAATGTTGCACACTTACTTCCGTCTGCTTCTCACTTGCTAACAGATCAGACCACATGTTGTTAAAAGATGCTAAAAGACTGCCAGAAACTCACTGCAATAGCCTATAATAGCTTGTTGTTAATGTGCTGCTCACCAGTCTTCTCAGAGCAATCTGATCTAGACAAGAAGTGGGCTCTCGCCAGGGCCAGCTTGAACAAAAGATTGGTAACTTAGCCTATGAGCAGGCTCTCGTGTTTGGGCTGGGGACGTGTGTGGCAAAGCCGCATGAAGGCTCTTGGTGACATGCCAATGCAAAAAACACTAGACACCTATTTAGCCTGCTCAGACACTAGAGACAGATACTAGAGCCTGCTTGCAGGCTATGAGTAACTCTATCCACCCAAAAAATCAGTAACCCTGACTGGATAGTGATGTACCCAATGGATAGCTTTATGCAGCTTTTGAACAACCGGGCCAGATATATAGCTAAGGGTTTGTTCAGAACTAGTCAATAATTTTTTAGCAATTACAGTCTGTGGCTGAAGTAAAGCCAAGAAAATAAATAACAAAATAATTTTTGCTCATATTTATTTATTAGACATTGCTGAAGTGAATTATTTCTATCATCATTCATAATATCTGGATTCCAGATTCTGGTTTTCAGTTCCGGATTCCAGATTCTGGATTCCGGATTTCGTTTTCCAAATTCAGTGTGTTAGGGTTGCCCCAGATGATGTATGTGCATATGTTAATCTTGAATAATCTGAAATTTCAGAGAGTTTAAAAATATCATATCATATCTGTGATGGCTCTGAGGTGGAGGGCTGTTACATGTACATGTAAATGTCTCATGCACGCTTTTTCACTTGTTATGATTCAGGTGCAAATAGTTTCTGTATCTGTTGATGTGCAACAACCTACACCAATATTTCAACCTAATAATGTACAGTGTATATAAATTAACCAAATTATGCTGTTTTTAGTTGACCAGTGCTACTACATAGTAATGTGATGTTGAAGTGCACAAATTTACAAACATGCCCAGTGTCAACTTGTCAAATATATGAACTGGCCAGACAGTGCAGATTACAAAATTCTCTGAAAGGTAAGATGTTTTTTAAACATTATTTTGTAATTAAAGTGCACCTAACCCCCAAAATTTTTTTCGCTAGAACGAATCTACTTATTATTTGAAATAGTTCTGTGAAAAAATTTTTGAATTCCGTTAAATCTTCGATTTTCTGTGCCACGACAAAATCTCAAAAGTAGCTCCAAAACACCGCCATTTTGTTTCACGACCGAGTTTGAGGAGAATGGGTCCAGCGGCTCTTGTGACGTCTACCCAGGAAGGTTGGATATCTCATTTCCTCTCATTTCCTTCAGGATGGTGCAATACACATTTGAAAAGTGCGCAGAAAACGCCTTCCAGAGGTGCTATCGGCTGTTGCAGCAATATCCCAGATTTAAAGAAAGATATACTGTACAATTTACTGACGATGATCGGCTAATGGTGCAATAAAGACGTAAACGATGGTTGATTTTGTCGAACCGAAACAAGCGAATTGCATCTGACAGAACCATTGAAGAACTCTCACTGGAATTTGTTCTGCAGACTTTCGAACGCTATTTTCATAAATTTTCTGCTTAAAGCTAACCAGAAATTTGTAGAAATACTACCGACAACCTATATCTTCCAATCCCGCAATATTTATAACATAACCGGCAAAGTCATGTGATCCTGTCATGATCAAGAAGCGTTATACTGATATGTAAATAGATCGCAACTGTACGCCGCTAACCAACACTTATTTCTCTTTCGATTTAGATGAAAGTCAAAGATTAATCCTCTAGAATTACATGATAACAAAATTGTTAGACTCAGAGTTTTTCGAAGGTTTGGAAATCAGCAGTGCGACAAAGATTCTGTGCAATAGCGTTGAAAGTATGACCGCGTAACATTATCTGCAGACCGCTTAGGGCACACATCCTTTTTGCTTATCTGACGAATTTCACTGCAAACTTTGAGAACAATTTACATTGGTTATTTGGAGTTACGACTTAAAACGTGTGACAATGTGAAATCGGTAATTGTATGAAATGTTTCCTTCCGCCTTGCTTCCCGCAGCTTCAAAAATACAGGTCCAAACAATACGATTTTCAATCGATCGAAACCAATGTTTTGGAGGTCATCAAGTCTCGAAAACTGCAACACGTACGTCGCTCTTATAAACATGAAGCATTCAACTGAAAGTAAAACACAAACTGGATTTAACAGAACCTTGACAAAATACATTCTCGGTAAGGACAAATGTAAACGGGCTATAAACACGCGTGGGAATCTTATGTTTAGTTGACGAAATTACCATCCAAAGCAGTCCTTGAGTTTTCTTTCCTGGTTTTTGTTTGCCTGCTCCTCCACTTCGTATCTAGCTTTCCATCCCTAATATACAAGCAGCTCGTCCGCAAAGACGTCTTCCCCGTCGTCGCTTGAAATATTGTAAATTGCTCTCAAAGCTCTAAGCAGTGAGTTCACAGTTGTCGAACGTGCTCGATCAAAGTTTATTTCGGAGCCTTCCAAATCGAAACTTAACTCTGACTCCAGTGACGAAAAAGAAATGATTCTGAGACAAAACTTGGACGTTTTAGTCCCAAAATACATCCGAACGATTAGTTTTGCGTTCTATTTTCTCAAGCAAATACAGAGAGTTGACTGAGGTGCTATTGTGTTTGGTTCCTGGGTAGACGTCATCAGGTACCGCCGCCCCAGACTCCCTAAAACGCGGTCATGAAACACTTAATTGCAACTTTGAAAGGGCATAGAAAATCGAGGATTCAACCAAATTCAAAAATTTCTTCGTCCAAATGCTTCAAATAAAGTCTAGATTTGTTTTAGCGAAAAAAAAGTTTTGGGGTTAGGTGCACTTTAATGATTTCTCAGACATTGTTTTCTTCAAGAAAAGATTCATACCCCACATGGGGGTTTTTCTCTATTAGAGCTCTTGATTCCTGATACTTTAATTTGGAATTTCTAAAGACTGGCTATCAATGGGTGTTGGGTGTGAATATCTTCTGGAACTGCACATTCATTCATTGAGTAAGCAAGAACTTCAGTATTTATCCTGACAAACTCTGATTTTCTTCTGGAAGCTCAACTCATACACAGTTGTACAGTTATATGTACAACCAAACAGCCTGGATGACCCTGTGATTGGGACTGTGCACATTGTTGTAACTTGCAATGTTCCAGTTTCTTGTTTGAAGCAAATTGCATTTGCTCTTGAAAGCAAGTCACGAAGTTCATAACAGTTATGCAAGTTTGCTTTGTATCTCAGGGCAGAGCCTGCCACTGTGAAAGTTGGAGTACCAACCCCTAGCATTTGATTCACCACTAACACTCAGTAAACAACTAAAAATGAAGTACACTGTATATCAAAGAAAGGAATTACATGCCTGTTCCTGTCAGTCAATATATGAACAGTTTACAGATGGGCAGCCTGTATTAAAACATGAAAGATTTTCAAAGCAACCATGGCCTGGTGAGATATTTCTGAGGAACTATAAATTTAAGGTCCTTATGATTGCTCATAGACATTGATTTTTATTGTAAACAATATCTTACTGTAACTGATTAACATGTAATAGGTAACCTGCATGATTGCGTAACTTCCGTTGTCACGCTAAGCAATAAAAGGTACAAGAAAGATAGACACGTGCGATAGGATATAGACGTCGTTATTCATCAAAGATCGAAGAAAGGAGTTTAGATTGGAGAAAGAGGTACGATTTGTAGTTTTATTTGTATGCTCGATTTAGTTAGTTTGATATCATTCCCTGTATTGTTCACAATTCGTAATATTTCCGTAATTTTCAAGTATCGTGATACGCCCCCTGTTTTGTGTTGTTATTGCAATCGATGTTCTGTGCGAGTTATAGTAATAGGCGCTTCCCTGTAATTATATTTTCAGTTTTTCCGTGAATCAAGCAAGTAATAAAGAGTTGATAGATAGAAAGGACTCGCTTGGTTGATAGTAAAGCTCCATCCAACATAATGAAATCGCGTCCGGAGCATTTGGAATGTTTTATAGAAGACCTCCGTCTGCTACACTTACTGAGTGTATTTTTCTTGTGTACTAATTGTTGTAGAACACAGAGATCACTGTTATGTCAGATATATTAATTTGTGAAAAGTTCTATAAACAAAGGCATCTGGGAACATATTAATTTATCATGGATGCAGCTTCTGAGAGGTCCCCAATATTAATGGAACATACACTGTTCATGCATGTAAAAGAGTTCAGTTATTCATTACTTATGATTGTAATGCTTTGTTTGGTTTCTCTGTAATTACAGACAACTTCATGGGATTATCAATTCTGCACCAAGTTCATTGAATAAACTGACTTGGAGGTTCAGTTCTGCAACCCATCCTGTTTGTAGTAATATCATAGCTGCAACATTGTGACAGATAAACTGCATTACATTATTAAGAAACACATATTAACTAATTATTTTTAAGTGGCTGTTAAATTAATCAGTTTTTCTTAGAGATAATTTACTCATGGTTTATTTAAATAATTGGCTTTTTGGCCTTAAAATGATTGTAACGTCAGGTTCACAGCGACTGTTGAAAGGCTGAATTGTCACTTGCTAGACAACTTGTCACGATGAGACTAGCGTGTGTGGGAGATGCTTTACTAATCGAATAAAGCCAGAGATCACGGAAAATCAGCTGTGATTGACGGTGATTTAATTGACGATAATCGAACGTAAACTGAAATATAATGTAATGAATAAACTAATTACTAGATAATAGAAGATTACAAGATGACAAGAGTCACGAAACAATAATAGCGAACATTCCAATCATAACTGCGATATGACAATACTTCCAGTCAAACTTCCCAGTAAAGATACAATTAAAATCATCAGTGATCCCAAGCAGATACGCATACTGCTAACTGTCCTAATACAATAAATGATAAGACTCTAAAAACTTGAAAGCAATAAAATTGTACGATGTGATAAAAACGTGCTTACGCGAGCGCCACTGAAAGCGATGGGGGAATTTACTAGCAAGGAAAGGACTTAACTGAATTACCAGAGATTCTTATAGGACAGTTGCTAAATAGAAACCTAAGCTAGGGGGAGTGTGAACTATAAAGATCTATCGCTAAAAACAAGATGAAATAAAAACTTTGAAAACTGGGGCTCTGCCACGTGTTGGACTTAGTACAATAGGCTGTTGTATAAAAAAACCGAGACTAAAGGTACTTAAGGTTAAAAAACGTCAAAACTTGAAACTTATACTAAAAAGCAAGCATAGAAAATAGTTTGTACTTACACATCGGTTCCCCCTTGCACTCTAAATAGTCAAGGGTAGCTTAAAACTTAATTTACTTGAAAACACGTACTGTGCACGCACGATAACTGAAACTTGAACTACTGGCGGGAATATGTCGCTAACACTATCTATATACGTCCACGTGTAAAAACGGATGACGTCATTGCTAAGCAACAAATTGGCGAATCAGAAAGAGTTAAGATTACTCACTTAATTAGAGAAGCCTCGATATAGTGCTCATTACAATGATATTTATTGACCTTTTAAATCAATTTTGTGATAATCTGCACTGGACATGGCATAAATTGATATTTTGCTAACACGAATTGGAGAACTGGGTCTTAAGCAAAGTTGCAGGATTAGCATTTTTGTAGAAAGAAAGGGTTGAGAAATTTGTGACATTCTACAGACAGCCTTGCCATTCGCAATGTCCGATAAGGTTAATTTGTTCCATTCTTTTGTAGAAATAGTGTTCTCTAATTAATTTTTATAAATTATTTCAATCTGTTGTTTAAATGATTGCCTTGTAACCCCGTGTCTGGCTTTGGTGCATGTAGGATATTGATGTATTTTTTATCCATTTTGCTGTAAATTATCTTAAGTGATGTGTCAATCAAAACATATCTTGGATATGCTGGTCTCTTCTGACAAATGTACTTATGCCTGATAACCTTGGAGTGCATTTGGTTGTGTAGTGCAGACAAAATACATGTACATAATATAACTTCCTCTTAGCTTACTGATAATTCTTGGTATAATTTAATCATAGCAAAATTAATTAATGGAACCCAATAACAGCTCTTGCAGTCCACAATGCCAGTCAAGAAAAAGAACAAATCACATTGAAATTGAATAATAAAATTATTATTAGAAGCCTATGCAAGTTGTTACAATATACGCCTCTTCCGGTTGATTGTTATTCGTAGTGATTGTGCAATGACGATATATCGAGTTACGTGTGATCCGAAAAAAGTTCTCATGTCATCCTGCACATGGTCGTGTACACAACTTGATACATGGTGTCAGAAGTAAAACTACCTCAATACTAGTGAATACGCCTCTATAGGCCGACCATTGCTGTTACTACGAGTATTACACTCATTTCAAGGAACACAGTCGCTCTACACGATGCCAGAGACAGAACCATCGACGAGTACCCCACGTGCGCTTACATTTACGTCGAATTTCCCGATTCCTTCGCCGATGAATGTCAAGGGCGATGCAGTGAACAATTGGGAATTCTTTCGGCAACAGTGGACAGACTACGAAGTCGCCACAAGCCTCGACAAGCAAGAACAGAAGATTCGTCTGGCTACATTTCGTTCCGTAATGGGCAAGGAATGTTTGCAGATATTTCTAAACCTGAAACTCAGCCCCGAGGAGCGAGACGACATAAGCGAATGCATTAAGGCGTTAGAGTCGTATTTCAAACCGAAGACAAATGTAGTCTACGAGCGTTACCAATTCAACATGTGCACACAGAACCTCGAAGAGCCCGTGGATAGTTTCATTAACCGATTGCGAAAGGCCGCATCCACGTGTGAATTCGGAATGCTGACAGACGAGCTGATCAGAGACAGATTGGTTATTGGTCTACAGGATCATTCAACAAAACTGTGTCTCCTGAAAGAAGAAACTCTAGATCTCAACAAGGCCCTCAACACTTGTAGGTCAAGCGAAGCTGCAAGCCACCAGCTAAAAGCCATGAAGATAGACGAAAAAAAAGCCACAGAGGAGGTCCGTGTTGTTCAAGAACGCAATTCACGTGATCACAAGAAACGTGATCCCAAGAAACGTGATCCCAAGAAACGTCAAGATCAAGCGCCAATGCGAAAAGAGTGGCAGTGCTTTAATTGTGGAGGAAAACAGAGACACAACCTCGAAAATTGTCCAGCTTACGGCCATGAATGCAAAGCATGCAAGAAGCCCAACCACTTCACGTCAGTATGCAGATCAGCTCCTAGATGACAAGTTAAACAAATAGCCGAGGAAACCGATGACGAACAGGAAACAGACTCCGATGAATTCTTCTACCAAGTCAAAGAAGTTTCGTCAGTGCAAGTCAAAGGGAAACAGCTCTTCACCTCGCTCGAATTCTACGACGCTAACGCTCGTTACAAGACAAAATTGGATTGTCAGTTGGACACAGGAGCGACGTGCAATGTTCTAACTCGTCACGACCTGTCAGTCATCAGCCAGAACGGAAATCCGGCTCTCCAAACAAGCAAGGTCACACTCCGTTTGTTTAATGGCTCGGTGATGAAACCACTTGGAGAAGTGAAACTCAACGTTCTCAAAGAAAACAAGCAACGGCATGAGCTCAAGTTTCAAGTTGTAGAAGGAAACAGCAAGCCGTTATTGTCCGCAGAAACTTGTGAAACGCTAGGACTACTAAAAATAAACTGTGAGCCGACAACGTTAGTTAACACTATTCAAGAAACCAAACCACTGCTCACCAAAGAAAACGTCCTCACTGACTTTAAAGACGTGTTTGAAGGCCTCGGACACATTGGCAAAGCAACTTTCACAGTTGACCCAGAAGTCACGCCAGTGCATCACGCACCCAGACGCATTGCAGTCACGCTACACAAAGAAGTCAAAGCAAAACTAGAAGAGCTTGAGAAGAAGAACATCATAGTAAAGGAAACTGAACCCACTGATTGGATCAGCAGTATGGTCGTCGTTGCCAAGCCTGGCAAAATCAGAATATGTCTAGATCCCAAGGACCTCAACGGAGCAGTAAAACGGCCAAAATACCAGATGCCAACCTTAGAAGAAGTCCTTCCACAGCTAAGCAACGCCAAAGTCTTCACAACGCTAGATGCAAAGGATGGATTTTACCAGATTAGTTTGGACGAAACAAGCAGCAAAATGACCACCTTTTGGACGCCCATGGGCCGGTACCGCTACCTCCGCATGCCGTTTGGCATCTGTGCCGCACCGGAGGAATTTGAATGCAAACTACATGAGCACCTTGGTGACTTGGAGGGCGTAGAAGTGCTACGAGACGACATTCTGGTGATAGGGTCTGGTGATACTCTGGAGGAAGCAAATGCAGACCACGACAAAAACTTGCTTCAACTTCTGAAAAGAGCATGCAAGGTTAATCTGAAGTTTAACAGCAAGAAGCTGAACCTCCGAAAGCCAGAAGTCAAGTACATGGGTCATGTCCTCTCCAGGGAAGGGCTCAAACCAGACCCAGATAAAGTGCAAGCTGTCAGCAAAATGCCCAAGCCCACCTGCAAACAGGAAACACTCAGTCTTCTTGGCTTTGTAAACTATCTTGCCAAGTTCCTTCCCCGGTTGTCAGAGATTGCCCAACCAATACGAGAACTGACCAAGAAGGATGCGAGGTTCATTTGGTCCAGACAGCACGATGAAGCCTTTGAGCAGATCAGACAACTAGTGACAAGCCACCCAGTGCTCAAGTACTACGACATGAATGCCGAGGTAACCCTACAGTGTGATGCCAGCGAGAAGGGCCTCAGAGCTACATTGTTGCAAAACGGACAACCAGTTGCGTTCGCCTCCAGAACACTCTCACAAGTAGAGCAACGGTATGCACAGATAGAAAAGGAGTGCCTGGCCATCGTCTTTGGCTGTTCCAAATTCAGCCAGTACATTACAAGAAGAGGGAAAATCACTGTTGAGACTGACCACAAGCCGCTACAACCCATCTTTAAGAAGTCTCTCCTAGCAGCCCCAAGCAGACTACAGAGAATGCTCCTGCAACTTCAAAGGTACAACTTAGAAGTGACGTACAAACCAGGATCCCAAATGTATGTAGCAGACCACCTGTCAAGAGCTTATCTCAAGAATCAAGACGATCAGCCTCACGACGACTTTCAGGTGTTCGCTCTAGAACTTGAAGAAATTAACCCATTGGATACAGTCAAGATCACCAGTGAAAGACTAGCACAACTCCAAAAAGCCACAGAACACGATCCTGTAATGCAGACACTCAAGAGCACCATACTCGTGGGATGGCCTGACACAAGAGAACAAGTTCCTATATCCATCCGAGAGTACTGGAATTTCAGAGAAGATCTCACACTGCACAATGGCATACTCTTTAAAAGCCAGCGCATTATCATTCCTCGTGCGCTGAGAACTGAGGTGATATCACGGCTACACGCCAGTCATCTTGGAATAGAAGCATGCCTGAGAAAAGCAAGAGATCGAGTCTACTGGCCAGCCATGAACAGTGACATCAAAGAAGCAGTAGCGAAGTGTGACGTGTGTGCCGAGTATCAAGCGAGTAACCCTCAACAGCCACTGCAGACTCACAAGATTCCAGACAGGCCTTGGAGTCGACTAGCCGCAGATTTGTTTACGCTTCACTCTGAGGACTATATAGTCCTTGTAGATTATTACTCCGACTTTGTCGAAGTCAGCCCTCTCAAGCAGACCACCTCGTCAGCCATAATCAAGTTCATGAGAGTACAGTTCAGTCGATACGGTATTCCGGATATCTTGGTTTCCGACAATGGACCACAGTTCGCCAGTAGAGAGTTTGCCGAGTTCGCAAAACAGTGGGAGTTTCAACATGTCACCTCATCTCCTTACCACCCAAAGTCCAACGGAAAGGCAGAATCAGCAGTCAAAGCTGTCAAAAGTCTCTTCAAGAAGGCCCTGAAAGATGACAAAGACCCCTGGCTAAGTTTGTTGTCCTACAGAAATACCCCTACAGCTGAAATACAGTCAAGCCCAGTCCAGTGGCTGATGTCAAGAAGAACAAAGACACTAGTTCCCATAGCAACCAACCTGCTGTATCCTGAAGTCCCTGAAGGAGTGCCAGACAAAATCCAGCAGAAACGTCAGAAAGCCAAGAGCTACCATGATAGAAATGTCAAAGTGTTACCAGACCTCGACATTGGTCAGGAGGTACGCATTGCTCCACTCCACAGAGGCAAGTCTTGGGAAGCGGGAACCTGTCTACAGAAGCTTTCTGATAGATCCTACCTGGTAGAAGCCAACGGAGAAGTGTTGCGGCGTAATAGACAAGCAATCAAGCCAACTCCAGAAGCACTACCAGCATCAGAGGATGACCCCGAAACAGCCCTGTCACCGTCCACAGACTCTCTGTCCAGCACAGCTGGTCCTGTGCCCAGTCCACCAGCACTAAGATCGAGTTCTAGGACTATCAAACCACCCGTGAGATTCCAGGACTACGTGTGTTAAGGACATGGACCATAGTTCTCATACCTTTATAGTACAGTTACAGTTTCAGAACAATGAACAATAAGATGCTATTAGAGAGAAAGTTTAGTTTTTTATGCGTTGATAAAAGGGGAGATGTTACAATATACGCCTCTTCCGGTTGATTGTTATTCGTAGTGATTGTGCAATGACGATATATCGAGTTACGTGTGATCCGAAAAAAGTTCTCATGTCATCCTGCACATGGTCGTGTACACAACTTGATACACAAGTATTCATGATCGTAATTACCATTCATGCGAGGGTGATTTTGCTTACTGCAAACCCTTCCAGCAGGAGGAGACTCCATACAATAGTGAAGATGGCTAAATGTATCTTTGGGGACAAGTTAGAAAACAAAACTTTCCAACTTTTAACATATGTATACTGTTTTGGTATTTTTGTGAGATTACATTTGGTAGAGATTCAGGGACTGAGTATATTGTAACCACTGCATTTCAATCAGTCCCCACAACAAAAAAATGTGTAAACTTCTTTTGTGTGGGAGTCCCCATGTTAACTAATGAAGAATATAATGGTTAATAACAATGCCTTGTCTTTCTGAATAAGGTAGGAAAGAACAAGAAATGCCACCAAAAAGCACAGAAGACAGTTCTGTTATGTGATCAAGATTTTTGGTGGCTTCCCAGAAATCCTTGAAATCATGGCTCTATATTTCATAATCACACCATCTTACACCTCGATCTGCTGATGTAATACTAAATCTGGCTGAAACTATTAAATCATTTGCAATTTACCTCATACATGTTGGATTATTTTCATTAGTAACAACATTCCGAAAAATAACTGAGGAGCTCCACTTTTAGGCTGCCCTAAATCTATATATTATGTTTGTTATGTAGCATTTGACTTTTTATCAAGTTTCAGCTGATAAACCTGTACTGTATACTTTTCATGTGAGTTGCTGGTAGCTCTATTACACAACTCTTTATACAACTGTAAGCTAACAGCCACTTGAAGATTAATACTGAATCCAGAAACAAACATGGATGCACTCTTCTATCCAGAAATTATCATGCAAACTACTAGTCAAACATCAACATATACTTTTAACATCACAAGGATCTTCATGTATCAAAAGAAGCATGCAAACTATATGAACAATATGATTTTTTTACATTGTTTTTACTGCATTTACAGTCAAATTTTACCACATTTTGCATCATCTTAAAGCTGGCAATCAACAAAAGAACCTACTTCCCGTATGCAAATTGATTATTCTTATTCCATGTGACAACATTTCTTTCCAGTCATGACAAAATGTGTTCAGAACTTCAGTGGTATCGACACCATTGACAAGGTGTCTATTTGGGACCAACTGTTGAATTCTCAGTTGCTGACTTTATTATGTAAGAGGGTCCCCAATAGGTTTGGTGGGATGCGGGATTTGGCATATTTTTGCCGTGATATGCGTGATTTGAGCTGAAAAGAGGGGCGGGAAGCGGGAATTACAGTTATGAGCAGGAGCGGGATCTCGTGTTCTTATGGGGTTGGGATGCAGAATTCGTTAGGGAAAGAGAGCGGGATAGGGGATTTAAATTTCTAAGTGACCACATAAATACCACGAGCTGGCAGAAACAAACCTATTGTGCGTATAGCTTAGCCTGCGAATGGGCTCCTCGTGAGCCCGCCCCGATCGCTTTGCCCTCTGAATTCTTCTGTTTTGCGCTTGCCGAAATTTTTTGCATCGTTGCTGGGAGCCTGTTCACAGACTAGTATAGCTGTGTTAGGTTTCAAGTAAGGAATAGCAACGGCCCTGTACCCTGTCAGGTTCTGTCAAACGTATCCATTATCAATAGACTACATTAAAATCATGAGATTGTATGAGGTCTTTGAGTCGTATTACCATCATCTGTGTTGGCCTCTGACATCAATGACATCTTTCCATTTCCGACAATTTCGAAGCTTGCGTTTGAGACCCCGATCCTTTCTAGTTTTTCTAATCTTTCGACCTTCTCCAGAGCGCTTGGCTTGTTCTGGCCAGTATGGCTACACCGGATGTAGTCTGCGAACAGGCTCACGTTGGAGCATGAACACAAGCGTGCTGGCCTGGCGTATCATAAAATCCCCGATAAGCCCTATACTGGTGGTTTAGACTGTCTGCGACGCAGGCTAAAGCATGCGCAGTGAAATTAAGTGGCAAAGTCATGAGACAAGAAAGTTCACTTTGCTCTTTGCCACTCGCGCATGACTCAAAGGTGAGCCTACTCACAGGCTACACCGGATGGTGGTGATAGTGATTTACCGAACAAAGTATGGGAAATTATAAATTGGTCGCCATGTCTTATGAAAAGGATGTGCAAGCGGCAATGCCCTCATTCAGAAAGAAAAGTTCTGAGCCCAGATTTCAAGGAAAGTGAAGATGCTGAAACCTTTGAAAGAAACTGTCAAGTGTGTTCACAGGCGATGTCTTGAATTTGGGAATAAACAATCTTTTTCTTTTCAGTAATACGTGGACAAAAGAAAAGAAAACAGTAAATTAACCGTTAAGCGAAAGAAAAGCTACAATCATTTGTGCTTACTTATCTGCTACCCATTGAATCCTTTTGTGATCTTTTATGTGATATATATTTTAAAAAAAGGTTCTGTGTGAATAATTAAATTAATTATTAATTTATCAAATTGATAATTAATGGAGAAATGTCTTTGAAAAATGGGCGGGATTGGGACTTACAAGCAAAAAAGGGCAGGAGGCGGGATTAACAGGAAAAAATGGGCGGGAAATGGGATCTGAGAACCCTATTGTGGACCCTCATGTAACTGGCTTAGATGTTGCAGCAAACCCTCTTAACAGTACATGTGTAAGTTAATTTGATATCTGTAAACAGTCTTCAATAAAATTAATAACAACTCACCTATGTTGATACCTAATAATCAATAGTACTTTATTTATTTCAATTTATACCTTTATCTTTCTAGTAATGGCCTATTCACTTGTAGTGCTTTAACTCCCAAATACTGACGTTTAAAACTAGCACTCCAACTGTATGAAATAAAAGTAAATCTAAGCCCACACAAGTACGCTTTGCGGACCTATTTTTCTCCCTTTCTTAACTTTTTGCTGCAGTGATTGACCTTCTACTGGGCTTGCTTTCAGTTGAAAAATTCCAGGGAAGCATCATTGAGAAGTGCAATTCTTACCATGGAGTAGCCAAGTGTAGTCAAAGAAAATTTTACTCCAATTTTTTCACTCAAATTTCTGAGCATTTTCGTGCATATTTCAGGTGCCATTGACCTGATCACTCTGATCTGGGTATCATTGGAAAGATCTTTTCCTCTTGCAGAATTTGAGTATAGATTATGACATTTTGGTCAAATGTTATGATGTCAGATGTGGAACAAAGGCCAATGCTCGTCACCGCCGGTTACAGCCAGCACAGACATCAATGCGTTGAGACAATGACGAAAACAATGAATACGAACTTTGACTGTCAAAAGAAACCACACAGGTTGGAAAACGAGGAAAACCAAAACAGCATTTAAAAGCCAGAATAATTAGACGTGTTTGGTTCAAAGGAAAATCTCAGCCAGAAAAACACTGCCATGAACTTATTATGCTGTTTACTTCATGGCGTAATGATTGAACTGATTTAAAAGACAACAGTTCTTTGTATCAAGAGTATTACCTTCTTTCGAAAGAAATAGATAAAAAATGATGCAGTGTGCTGTTGGTAGCGAAGATTTGCATGAGAATGAACAGCATTGACACAACACGGATTACAATGACAAGCAGTTTGATTCCATACTTTCGATTTGACAAAAAATTCTGGTGTGAATTTCTAGAAATTTCATGGGGTGAATGGTACAGAATTTTCTGGTTGACTGCACCAGAGTGCACTCACCCGGACGATCACACTATACGAACTACTGATACTCCTGGGTTCAAACCATTTACTGAGAGTGGAAAACGTTAGCATTTTTGTTGGCCTTGGAAATATTCCATTATTTAGAAGTTATTATTGACCAGTTGTTGGTTGAAGATGATGGCACAATTGTTTTGTGTCATTGGCTCTTGCCACACATGACGCAGTTTAAATAGAATTCATAACTTTGTGGAAATAACCGAGCCATCCTAACTGCTGGATGAATTCATTTTCATATGATGAGAAACATGCAAACTATTCGTATAGGAAGCCACCAGGATGGGAGGATACCCCTTGGTAACACATCAGGAAGACCTGCCATTCTGCTGGGAAAGCAAGTGTTGGCTTTCCTGTGGATTATGGGGAATAAAGAGCCTGCATGGGCTGTTGCCAACAGGTTTAACATTTCAATGAGTAGTGTCAACCAAATTCTAAATTGACTTTCACAGGCAGCTGTAGATCTTTTAGGACAATACATCAAATGGCCAGACAGTGAGTAACAGCTTCCAAATTATGAAAGATGTAGGTGGGGAATTTTTCAATTACAATGAGACTTCTTTTCACTTTGAAAAATTTATTTTGCAGCAAATCAAAAGCAAGAAATAAAACGTGTCTTTGAAGATGAAGGGGGATTTCCTGGTATCATTGGGCTGATTGATGGCACACAAATTCTGATCCAAACCCCAGAACACAAGCCAGAAGCTTATGTCAACAGAAAAAATTTCACCTGGTCAAGTGCAGGATTTCTTTGTGAAATTCATCTCCAAAGTAGCCTAAAATTCTAACATTGTTGCCACCATTTTGAACATTGCTCAGCAGCCAGGCTGGGTTTTCATGACGTCATTCTTTCCAAGAAATTTTATCCAAATGGCTTCCAACAAGCCTTTTAACTACCACTCTGGGTTATGGCTGCTCTAGAGCCATACTATTTTGAGCCAAACATGCTCCAAATTCCGAATGAAAGCATTGAAGATAGTGAAGTGGACAATCGCTTAGAGAAAATAGATTTTGCTGACCTTGTGAACGGTGCCAAGTCAGTGGCAGGTTTTTCTCCTTCCTGCCAATTTCAAGTCGGACTGAACGACTTCACAAAAACACAGCCTGCCTGCCAAGACAGTTTCAAGATGGCGGCCTCCAAAGTCCCTTCTTTCGAGACAAATTTCTTCAGGATAGCAGGCACTTCAGAGGCTTAAACTTTGGTGAGTGGAAAAGCTGAATGTCATAGAGAGGTTACAAAGCTGTCATGGTGGCCGATCATGAAATTTTAGCAGCTAAAACTAAACTTATTATCTAAGTTAATCATGCCCGACAAAAACTATCTAACAGTAGACGAATTTTGCAAGACGTGGAAGACAAAATTTTTACCCAGCATACAACGAGAAGTCAAAGAAGAGGCTGTATCAAAATCACTGGTATTCCCATTCTGCAACTGGATAATCCCAAAAAGCTAGTTCAAGAGCTGGGCTCACTTAATGATGTTAGCCTAAGTGAAGACCAGATATCAACAGTCCACAGACTTCCAGATACAAAGAAGGTAAAAAACTGAATTATAGTAAAGTTTGTGCAAAGAGATAAAAGAGAAGAATTTTAAGAGAAGAAAAAGAATTTGATAGGAAAGAAGTCTAGCCTACTACCATCTATCCAAGCTGAAATGGGCAAAAGTTTCTTCAGCGATAAGATTTATATCAATGAGTTGTTTACCACCTACAGGACTGTTTGGAAGAATTAATGCATTTAAACAACAGCACAATCATAAATTTTTGTGGACTGCCAACGGGAAGATCCTATTAAGAGAGACTGAGACCTCACGCATTGTACGCTCCTCTACTCATGAGGAATTCGAAGACTATCTGGTTGAGATTAATAACAGATGAGTATCTTTCAACATCTGATTATTCATATGTATTTATATTTATTCACTTTATACAAACTTCAGTTAATTTTTCACTACTAAAATGAATTCCTTGCAACTTTTGCCACTTTATAACCCTAATGATCAAGAGTTTAATATTGTAAATGGCTCATAGTCAGTTCAGTTCAATCAGCTAATAGATACTGACCTGTCCAATTTGATATCCAACCCTGATAAATCTGATGAAATCGATCCTGACTTAATGCTTACTATTCCAATGTCAAATTACTACTCCATTTCTCAGATAAGTAATTCTATAGCCAAAACTGGGCCAAAACCCATTTCAATGTTTCACTGTAATATAAAAAGAATTTATCTCGTTTCCTCAGGTCGATCTGAAGTCTTTTAGGTGTATTGTGGCTTTTTGGTTTTTTAAAAGCACACAATGCATTGCAGTTTGATTTATTGTAGAATTATAGCTAATCATAACAGAAAATCCCTATACAAAAATTGAATTCCTTACCTTTGCAGTGAACTTGATTTAAATGACTCTCAATCCTTTGTTATCTTGACAACCGCTGGGAACAGTTCAACCAGTTAAAGGACGTTCCATTTTCCTCCTTGATTTCTTCGTAAAAAGTTTGTAGTTTTTTCCTTTTGAAGCAAGATCCATCTTTCAAAATAAAACCACCAAAACAGCGTGGAAAGGGAAACAGATGTGACATCAAAAGCATCTGGTCCAGCAACCTCATTGCCAGTCTCTCTCTCCTTCTTCTCCTGTTTCCATTCGCTCCTCAGCTGATCAACTTAACCAATCACAGCACGCGAATTTTCACGTGACTATCCTCGTGACTGAACGTGACAAAGATTGCTTTATTCTTTCTCTTTTGGCGCCCATCTTTGAATTCAGTGTTACCGGTTGATCGCTCATGCGTATTGGTGGATTTCACTTCCAAAATCATATCAAAATGGTTTTTACTGCAGTCCAGTGACTAGAAGAAAACAGCACGAGTGTCATTAACGAGAAACAAGTTTTTCTTGGCGAATATTTGGAGCTGAAAGAAAGTCTTACTGTGGACGTTTCAATGGGGAAAAATTCAAAGGGCAGATTAGCCATGTACAGAATTATCAGGTGAGTTAAATTTAAGTAACCTTATATTATACAAAGTAAATCCCTGTATTTCAAGAAAAGCTTTTGAATGAACTTTATCATCACGAATTATACAAGAGTGGGTCACTCAGTAATGGCATGAAATGAATTCTGGCTAAAGCAAACAATTTAGGTTGCCCAGAGTGCACGCCGAAACAATCTGATTTGTGAATAACAAGTCGTTTCTGTCGCCACACTTGTTCAAATGAAACAATTATAGTCATCCTCTCTGATTCCAGTCAAAGTTCTTGACAAAAAATCCAACAAGGCAGCCACAGTGTGCATGAGTTTGATATGTCTTCAGTGTGTTTCAGCATGACTGTATGGCAATCCGTATATTCTTTTGTGTTAATGCTCTATTAGTTAAATGTTCCCTTAATGTTTTGTGTCTTTTTTAATAATTCTAATGTCTAAATTTGGCTAAAACCTGTGAAATATATCCTCCAATTCAAGAGTTGTTGATACACTTATAGAAGGTAAACCTTAATTTAATCTACTGTAAGTTCAAGATTTATGTAACATATTGATCAACAGTATCCAAACACCTTCACAATTATTTTATTTATTTATTTAATCTGGCAATGGTGGGACGAGTAACAACGAACAACTACTTCGAACGGCCTTAAAAAGAAAAGAACTTAAAAACCGTAGCCTTAAAGAACTCAAGTCTGAACTTGACATGTGAGGTTTAACTAAAGCAGGGAATAAAGCCGCTTTGTCTGAGAGACTGAAGTCAGCAATTTTGAATGAAGACTCTCGCCCAAGTCCTACCAACGAGAGCGTTGCTAAAGACATCGAGGCTGTCAAGACTAATGATGACCAACCCGAGGTTAGAAATTGTCCATGTTATCATCGTCTCAGTCCTCTCATTGAAGATCTTAAATCTGAGATACGTGACATCAAACAAAAAATGTCCTGCTCGGATGATTGTCCTACTGAAGCAGGTTGGAGTCTTCGATCAAAAGGTTTAAAGAAGAAAACGACTATTTTCGTACACAGATGGCCGCCATGAGCGAACGTTACGACCGTATAAAAGAGGAGCGAGATTCCTTAAAACTTATTTCAATTATTTCGAAAGATCTGTACCAAGAAAGCCGAGAGAACATTTCAGATACTACGCCATCATCGGCAAATTTGCATAGTTCAAAGCCATTAATTCAAGATGAAATTAAGGATCAAGAGTCTCAAGAGAACACTAATGACTGGAAAACTGTTAAAACTGGTGTTAACAAGAAACAATGAAGGTCTTCAACTGGAATGAAATCTAAATATACCTCCACGAACAACAAGCCTAACCGTACCGACAGTGAGGCTTCAGAACAGAATGACGAGCGGATAACAGTCATTGTCGGAGACTCCCTCATAAAGAATGTTCATGGTATAAAAGTTGCTAAAGCCGTGGGTCACCGAGTAGTTGTCAAGCCATTCCCTGGAGCTAACATTCATGACATGAAATCACACATTATTCCTACGATTGAAATATCCCCCAACCAAATTTGTTTACATGTGGGCACCAATGATTTGAGATCTTCTCCGCCGAATGACGTTGCGGATGCTATTGTTGACTTAGCCAGAGAAATTGAGGGTGCATGTGAGGCAGAGATAATCGTATCTGAACTAACAACAAGGAACGATGCCTACGGTGATGCAGCCAAAGCTGTTAAGTCTTCTTTTTAAACATTTCAACCGGCTTACAGTCAGGTCTTACTTAGCTGCATGTATTAAACTGTGAGCACATGAATATTTGGATCTCAGTCTTACAGTACCTCATATATATCAAAATGTAATATATTTTTTTAATTTTGTTTTAGGCGTCACAGAACAAAGATATAAGATGAAGAGGCCAGCTGTTGACACCCTAATTAGAGGGCAACAAAAGAAGCTGCGGAATCAACAGAAATAACTGAACAGCAGCTAAGTCTGCCCAAACTCAGCCTTTTTTTTAATCTTAATGAATGTTTCAGTTTTGTTCTTATCATTAATTACAATCACGAAAATCCAGATTTGTTCCACATAACAATAATTTAAGCTAAAATCTTGTGTATGGAAAATTGTTGGATTTGTAAACTAAAAAGAGTAAGTAAATTATCTGAAAAAGTTCTCTTTTTATCAAACATGTATTTTGTTTAACACCAGCAAAAGTTTGACCTTCAAATCTGTTTTCAGTTTTACTTTTGATTCTTGATGTAACAAAAAAGAAACAGGATAATTATTCTTACGTTTTAATTCATGAAAGCCAATGTAATAAACCATTGCTTGAAAACCTGTTTGACGTGATATCAGTGACTACATTTGTTATTTTAATGCCAGGCATTTCATCAAAATTTTGTCTGGCCTACAAATGATACAAAATTCCCAGTTTTTCTCAGATTTTCCTAACAATTCCAACTTATTCTTAAAAATCCTACAAATTCCAAGTTATTCTCAGAAATTCCTAGGAATTTTTGGGAATTTTAGGGAATTTTCAAGGTGAGCATATTTCAGTTAGCATTCCTAGGAATTCCTAGGAATTCTGAGTCTGAATTACCGTGAAAATTCACACCTTAGATTCCTAGGAATTCCTAGCAATTCTTAGGAATTCCTAGGAATTTTTTCCTAGGAATTCTTAAAGTTATCTCACAAGGGCAGAGCAGTGAGTCTGTCAAGTTTTTCATCTGTAGTTCTTGGTTGTATTTTTTAACTTTAAAATTGCTCATTTGCACCTTGATGCAAAGAAGCTTATTTCATTCATGTTTACACTGGGCTCAGTTTCCAGCCACGCAGCTTCAGTTGTGATTTTATGCCATGGAAATTTTACTGTACTTTATTGTTTACTTTATTTTACTGTTATTTTCATGAAATATGAGTACTTTTCTTTGTTTTGCCATAAATTCATTTCAATTTCTTTCACAATTCTAGAAAGTAAAACACTGACTAAATTATTACAATATAGTGTTGTTACCAACCCTTGTGAGATAACTTTAAGAATTCCTAGGAATTCCTAGGAATTTCCTAAGAATTCCTAGGAAAAAATTCCTAGGAATTCCTAAGAATTCCTAGGAATTCCTAGGAATCGAAGGTGTGAATTTTCACGGTAATTCGGACTCGGAATTCCTAGGAATTCCTAGGAATTCCAAGTTTACATGGAGCTGACTTGGAATTCCAACTGAAATATACTCACCTTGGAAATTCCTTAAAATTCTCAAAAATTCCTAGGAATTTCTGAGAATAACTTGGAATTTGTTGGATTTTTTGAGAATAGGTTGGAATTTTTTGGAAAATCTGAGAAAAACTGGGAATTTTGTATCATTTGTAGGCCAGGCAAAATTTTGATGATTAATGTCCAGCATTAAAATAGCAAATAAAGTCACTGATATCACATCAAACAGGTTTTAAATCAATGGTTTATTACATTGGCTTTCATGAACTTAAACATAAGAATAATTATCCTGTTTCTTTTTCATTACATCAAGAGTAAAAAGTAAAACTGAAAACAGATATGAAGGTCAAACTTTTACATGTTTGATAAAAAGAGAACTTTTTCGGATAATCTACTTATTTTTTTGGTTTACAAATCCAACAATTTTCCATACACAAGATTTTAGCTTAAATTATTGTTATTATGTGGAACAAATCTGGATTTTCATGAATGTAAGGAATCAATGATAAGAACAAAACTGAAACAATCCTTAAAATTAAAAAAAGGCTGAGTTTGGGCAAACTTAGCTGCTGTTCAGTTATTTCTGTTGATTCCACAGCTTCTTTTGTTACCCTCTAATTAGGGTGTCAACAGCTAGCCTCTCCATGTTCATCTTTGTTGTATGACACCTAAAACAAAATTTAAAAAATACATTACATTGCGATTTATCTGAGGTACTGTAAGACTGAGATCCAAATATTTATGTGCTCACAGTTTAATACATACAGCTAATTAAGATCTGACTGTAAGCTGGTTGAAATGTTAAAAGAGAAGACTTGATAATTGTGAAGGTGCTTGCATACTATTGATAAATATGTTACATAAATCGTGTGCCTTCAGTAGATTAAATCAGGGTTTTCCTTCTTCTATAAGTGTATCAAACAACTCTCGAATTGGAGGATGCACTGTATATACATCACGGTTTTTAGCCAAATTTAGACATTAGAAATATTAAAAAAGACACTTAAAACATTAAAGGAACATTTCCACTGTAAATAATAGAGTAAACACAAAAGAATATACACATGGACAAAAATTGAAGATCAACACGGATTGCCATACAGTCAGGCTGAAACACACAGGAGACATCAAACTCATGCACACTGTGGCTGCCTCGTTGGAGTTTTTGTCAAGAACTATGACTGGGATCAGAGAGAACTGCTATATTTATTTCGTTTGAACAAGTGAGGCGAGAGAAACGACTTGTTCCTCGCAAATCAAATTGTTCAGGCACGCACTGTGGGCAACCTAAATTGTTTCAACTTTGCTTTAGTCAGAATTCATTTCATGCCATGACTGAGTGACCCACTCGTGTATGATTCGTGATGATAAAGTTCATTCAAAAGCTTTTGTCTAAATACAAGAATTTACGTTGTATAATATAAGGTTACTTGAATTCGATTACTCACCAAATAATTCTGTATACGGCTAATCTGCCCTTTGAATTTTTCCCCGTTGAAACATCCACAGGAAGACTTTCTTTTAGCTCCAAATCTTCGCCAAGAATAACTTGTTTCTCGTTAATGACACTCACGCTGTTTTCTTCTGATCACAGGACCGCAGCAAAAACCATTTTGATATAATTTTGGAAGTGAAATCTACTAAAACGCACGAGCGATCAACCGTTAACGCTGAATTCAAAGACGGGCGCCAAAAGAGAATGAATAACGCGATCTTTGTCACGTTCAATCACCAGGATAGTCACGTGAAAATTCGCGTGCTGTGATTGGTTCAGTTGATCAGTTGAGGAGAGAATGGAAACTAGAGAAGAAGGAGAGAGAGACTGGCAACGAGGTTGCCGGACCAGTCGCTTTCGATTGCAAGGCTGTTTCCCTTTCCACGCTTCTTTGGTGGTCTTCTGAAAGATGGGCCTTGCTTCAAAAGGAAATAACTACACAAACTTTTTACGAAGAAATCAAGGAGGAAAATGGAACGTACTTTAACTGGTTGATCTGTCCTCGATGGTTGTCAAGATAACAAAGGATCATGAGGCACTTAAATCAAGTTCACTGCAAAGGTAAGGAATCCAATTTTATAGGGATTTTCTGTTATGATAAGCTATAATTGTAAATAAATCAAACTAAGCAATGCATTGTGTGCTCTTTAAAAACCCCAAAGGCCGAAATTCACCTGAAAGGTTTCAGATCGACCTGACAAACCGAGATAAATTCTGCGAAATAAGCTTAAGCTTGTTGTATTAGTCCACCAAATCTATTTTGAGAGCCCACGTGTTTCAACACCCAGTCAGCACAATGCAGCAAGTATAAATTTGCAATGCTTGTCATTTTTCCTTTGAATTATTTATAAGGATTAACATGATATGAGATCTAGTCTTTTCAATACATCAAGATGTAGGTTTTTTTATTTTCATTGTCATTTATTTATGTCAGTTATTTATTTGTTTCCCACTGACTCATAATCTTTTTGATTCTTTTAATTTTGTTGTGTCATGAATTAAAGTGACTGCGAGGACAAGGAAATACAAGAAACATATTGATGATCCCACTATACCCATACCAAAATCTACAAGATTCGACCACATAAATTGCTTAAAGCAGTCTTCACAGGCCAGTTGACGTCATCTCCCTCTCTTGCATCCCTTTTTTCTGGAGATCATTTCCAGCACCATGAACAGAAGACCTCAGAGTTTTCAGCTCACCTGTCAGTGAGATGGCTGTTGGCAAAAATGTTGTGGACGACTTTGATGGATTATGGAGTGAACCTCTATGCAAGAATTGAAGCTTCACAGAAGCATTTGATGAAACCGAGTTGCCTATACCTGAAAAGACTACAGAAATACCAATTGATGTAATACACAACAACTCAGATTTTTCCACAGACAGTGATTCAGGTAATGATGTTGAAGTTTCAGTTCCGACTCCCCTGAAGAAATTGAGAACTCTGACACTGATGGCCATTCACTGGACTCCCCTGATGAAAGTGAAACTAATGGTTCCCAAGAAAAAAACATTAATTTTTCTGCCAAAGAATATGCCTGTATGGCTATTCTGGCCTTAATTTCAAGACATTGTATGACAATAAGAGACTGCTAAAAATATCCTTGTTTTAATGAAACTACCGGTAATTTGTCCAGAGAATGTCACAGTACAATTTTACAAATGTACAGCAAGTGCGTGGAAACTGTGAGCTTTTCATTTATGACATCTGTGAGAGATGTCTTCTTCTTTTTCCTAAAGTCATAAAGGATCAAGTTGTTCAACAGTGGGCTGTGATGGGTATGTTTGTGAATCTACAATTATATTAAATATATACATGCATATATATACTTTTGGTTTTATTGAAATTGTAAATAATGTATATTCATTTATGCTGACAGAATTTTTGCTTAATTTATTTATCAAATCTAAGAGCATCCATTTTTCTATCAGTTAAACTCTGGGTGTTTGATTTAAGGGTCCATACGGGCACATATACACTAACAAATCACGTTGGATCTAAAAAGCAATGTTATCAGTGCTATAGTTTTATGTTGAGTTGTCAGACAAACTGGAATTAATGTACATTTGTTTGGAAATAATTATCTTGGAGCTTGACAACAATAAAAAGATATGGAACGCCAGAGAAATGATCGTGTTGATTTTTACTAATTCACAGAAACTGATTCATGCACTGAGTTCATCTTTAATTTTGACATTTTGGGAAATTTATAGAAATTTCCAACAATATTTAAAGTTTTTTTTAGCTATTCCCAAAAATTCCTAGATATTTCAAACACATTTTTTAAAACAGTCTGGGAAATAATAGGAGTTCCTAGGAATTCCCAATAATTTCCAGTCATACTTTTCACTATTCCCAAATATTCCCAGAAATTCCAAGGTCTTGGATTAAGCATAATTTGCATGGCTTGGAATAACTTGGAATTCCTAGGAATTCCCAATAATTCCCAGTCATACTTCCACTATTCCCAAATATTCCCAGAAATTCCAAGGTCTTGGATAAAGCATAATTTGCATGTCTTGGAATAACTTGGAATTCCTAGGAATTCCTAGGAATTCCTAGGAATTCCCAGACTACTGGGAATTTATTTCGCAGGGGAAATAGACAAGTTTCAGAACTTAAAATTGTCTATTTCAACTTTGTGATGAAAAATGTTTTCACTGACCTTATCAGCAATGAGGGGGTATCATAAACTTGTTGACAGGTGGGTTCAATGGCGTGTACCTTGTACATTTCAAAATGAGTGTTACACACAGTGACCACGATGCAAGATCAATCTCTATTTGAAATTGACATGAATAACTCTCTACCCAAAATAAATAATCTTAATTTGTATCGCAAAAAAGCCAAAACAAAGCTATGCGCAAAATGTGAGATTTGGGGATGACTTGCACAAATAGACCATTTTACAGTTGTCTGTTCGGGAACCTGGCCTTTGAATAGCAGCGAGGGTGGAGGTGACCTTGCTTTGATACACACCTCTCTGCATTTGTCATGTAAATGCACCTGGTTAGCGTTAGAACAACTTGATTTACAGAACAAGAGCAGTGAGGTCTGTATCTACATGTAGGATTCCCAACAAGCGTTGCATCAACAACCGCAATTAAGAGTAATTTTCATTCAACAAGCAGAAATGCATTAAAATGAAAGACATGTACCTTTGAGATTTGCGTGTCCGACCTAAACTCTAATTGCAATGAAGATTTTGATTCTTGCAAATGGTTTCTCCAGTAAATTATTCGTATCATGACTTTCGAAGGATGTTGCCAAAAATTACATGGTTTTCGTTGAGTTGTTGCCCACATTTGCTTTCTCTGTTATCACACAATGTGTTTATTTCTTAGTTTTGTGGGTTGGGGGTCGTTGCAACTTTGATCTAAATTGGATTATCCATGCCTTTCAAAATAGTGGTGCTAGCCAATCCCTGGCTACAGATCAGTGGAACGTTTGATGTCAATCTGAAACAAAGGCAAAACATGTTTTTGTTCATCTGCTGGAATTTGCCTCAAATTGTTTGAGATTGTACACAGTAGTGATTTAACCGTGCAACCATGGGCTGAGCGCGGTTCATGTTCTACCCATGGTTTTTTTTTTGACGGAGACAAGATGCAGACCTCCACTCGGCCAACTTTGAATTACGCAATCTGTAATGTTTACGCGCCAAACCTTGTTTCTTCAGGGTCAACAAAAATCTCAGATTACAAAGTCACGCTGAACTCACGCTTTGCACAAAAATGTCTTCAAAAACCCTGACTTCAAAGCGATATATCACTTTAGCGTTAATAGCTACCTCGTATCGGCAGTACCGTAATTTCCGGCAGTTTACCCGCACGGCAGATTACCTGCACTGGTCGTTTTTTGCCAAAATGAGAAAAAAGATTCAGCAGATTACCCGCACTGGCAGATAACCCACACCAAAAAACAAAAGAAAGTTATGCTAAATAGTTCGAGAACTCACGAATTTGAAGTGATTGAGCGAGACTAAGCCTTTCATGTTCGTGTCCATTTGGAATAAGATAAAAGTTTCTGCTACTTGGCCACCAATCGTTTTTGAAAGTGTTCCGAACATCTTTACGATGTGCGCGCTGAAACTGTCGAAGATCAGAAGCGATGTTCTGTCGAACAATCCAGCTTCATCATATTAAAATTTCAACAAAACCAAACAAAACCAGAACTAAATATAATTAGATTTTTTTTGTCACCTCGCTTCATTGCTTGAGTTAACAAAGGAAGGGACGGTCGCCCATAGCCATCGAAACACATGAACATAACACGAACCGACGTTTTGGTCAAAAAAATCCAGGATTATTGCCTGAGAGCTGAAAATTGAAGAGGAACATCTTTTTCGAACTTTTCTCAGGTTATTTAGATGAAAAAATGACCTCAGCAGGCTCCAAAAGAGAACGACACAAAAAACAGAACGAGACAGTGAGAAAAGCCAACAATTTATTCAATTTGTTCACCGCATGGCCTTTGTTACGTTCGAGTTAAAAAAAGCTTACTTCTGGATAACTTCAGCCTTACAAGCCAACAACTGGTCCCAAATTACTTTCTGTATCCTTACAAATGTCCTGACTTCCATCTCCGAAAGATCTGGCCGCAACTTTTCAGCAAATAAACATTTCGCCGACGGCAATCACCATTACAGTGGCTTGCATACTAATTCGCTAACTTTACAAAACCCTCCCGAGGGGGGGATATGACGAAAAGAGCCAAAAGATAATGGCTGGAAATAGGTTAATTTTCTCAGCTTCCGGTGTGCCAAACTTGCTGGAAATAGGTTAAAAACCGATTTTTATTTTCCTTCGGGTCACTCATGATCCCACATTATGACATGTGCTGGAAGTAATTACGTCATCGGAGATTTCACAACGGCTACAACTGATGGTGCAATATTGTGTTGATCAAGTGATGTGGTGTCTGCAGTAATCAATGAATCATCAAGGACTGCTTTGGAATATGCATTGCATTGCGAGTGTAGTGCTACCAAAACAGTTAACTTCTAGAAGCGCAGTTGTAAGATCTTAAAGACCTTCTTGTTGAAAGATGCATGGATCGTGTTGCAATTTGAGAGTAATTGTGGTTTAAAACGGCATGATTTTTTGGCTATTTATCATATCGTGGCCTCTAAATCTTCACATACTGCGGAATCTTCGTTCATTTAGTATGTTGGACAAAAGTGTTATGGATCGACATTTTACATCAAAAAACTAAAACAAGAGATGCAAACAATTTTTTGATTGTCTTAACCCATTGACTCCCGAATGATTTGCACGGACCCACCCCTAAATTCCCGGGTGATTTTTGGACATTTCAGAGCGAACATGAGCCCTAAAAATAAACCGTATGTGCAGTAACCACACACACAAGATTAGGCTTCAAGACTTCGTTTATTTTAAGTTGAATGAATGAAGGGCCAAAATATTAAAAAATATCAACAAAAAGAAGTCAACTTGATGTTTAAAACTGATAACAAAACAAGAAATTACATTATTTCTTTGCCATGTGACAAAATGTCCGACAGAAGCCAAGAAAATTGAATATGCAAAAATTGTTATTATTGTCTTCATAGAACAAATTGAAACCAAATACAACAGAATTTCCATTCTTGTACTATAACAGGTAACAATTGAGAAAACAACGGAAATTAAACGCGAAAGGCACATGTAAAAACCAATTTGAAAGCAAGAAATTGAATAATTTCTTTGCTGCACGACGAAATATTACAGTGCTGTGAAAGGAAGAGTTGTAAGTCAAAAAGACAACAAAAACAAGTTAATTATTTTGAGATCAATCATATTTCAAGTATGCTAAATTAGAAGCCACTTAGTTCTTTTCTTGGCAGTTCTGTAATAGCTGAATAAGACTCAAAAAAAATATATTTGAACGAAGTAAATAAACTAATCAAACAAACCACGGAGATTGCAATAAATTAAATATGCAGAAATCCAGCTAGCGTGCAAAAATACCGTTCACTTTCAAAACCTAAAATTCCCCAAAACAGGGCACTAAATGAAAGAAATGCAAAAGGAAGTTCAATGACAATAAATTTTCATTCAAGCTGAGGTGAAGAAACCTATTTAAAAGCAAAAAATTGTTGAAAATTTTGCAGACGTGCTTCGCTGCATGGCTGCATGTTCAAATTAATTCTTCACTCTAAAGCGAAATCTCTGAGTTTCTCCTGACCACTTTTGCAGTCATTTCATCGGGCGTGGCTTTACCGATCGTTCCAAAAGTTGAATTCAACTTTGAAGCAATAATAGACGTTACCATTTTTGTTTCTTAAGTTCAGGAAGCTGCTTTAAGTCAGTGATCGGTGTTGAAAACTCACTTGAAAGCGCACCGATCGTCGTGTTTTCGCGGTGGTTGAAGGAAGGAAAACTTCTTCACCAGAAAGGTTTGAGGACTCTGTACTCCTTGATCTTCCATTTTGAGGCTACCTGAACATTAATTTGTATTTTTCTTTTCTATTTTAAATCCCAAAGTAGTAATTTCTCCTTGTTAGGAATAAAAAGAAGACCTCTGAAGTTTGTAGGAGCGCACTATGATAATCTGCACTTTGCGAATGCATGATTTTAAGAAGAAAAACCGTCTTTCTAGGACCCCTAAAGTCCTCTAAAAATATGCTCAGTAAGTCAATTCTGATTGCTTTATTTGTCCTCAAGAACAACTGAACAGTAAGAGAACCAAAAAGTCTTCAGGGAGGGTAGGAGAGGCTATTGTCCCCACATGCTTTATTTTGGGCGGTTAAGGGCGGCATGGGAAATTGGAGAGGTTTTCCGCACAGGCGGTTATGGGTAGCATGGGAGTCGATGGAGAAATTACGGGACGGGAGTCAATGGAGAACTTAGCATAAATGGTGGTTGGACGTGTGTTCTTCTGCTCCGTCATATTGATCAGCTTATACGTTCTACTTTGACCTCAGAACACTAGTTCCAAGAAAAAAGCAATTGGAAGACCCGAGGAGCATATTATAATCCTAAATATCTTGAGGAATGCTCAGGAAATGCGAATTTCCAGAAGTTTCAATACCGCGCCTTTCAACAAACAACATGGCGGATTGACTTACGGCTGCTAGTGCTGATGAAGATTAAAAGACTGCAGACCCCAACTATCCGATATCACAACTGTGTATCTGCCTTTCATCCGATTATCAAGCTTCTGCACGACATCGAACTCAACCCAGGACCGAATCAAGGAGCTTCCATATCGCAGACAAACAGGACGCATAACAACGTTACAGTGGCTCACTTAAACGTTCAGTCTTTGAAATGCCGAGATCACTTTATTCAAGTCAAACAGACAGTGCTTGAAAATAAGTTCAACATTTTAACTATCTCTGAATCATGGTTGGACAATTCTGTCACGAACTTGGAACTAGAAATACCTGGATATGGTTTATATCATGTCGACAAACAGGACAAGAAAGGTGGTGGTGTTTGTGTTTATATTCTACAGAACTACAAGACTGAAGTTCTTTGGGATATTTCTGGTATATCGGATGCTGGTTTCCACCAGCTCTGGATTAAGGTCCAAGTGCACAACCTTCGCTCTTTTGTTATCTGCACTGTTTACAGGCTGCCCGATGTACCTGTGAGATGCTTTGATTCTTATTTGACTCCTAGCTTCATTGCTGCTTCTCTACATAACAAACCAATACACATTATAGGGGATTTAAACTGTAACCTCTTAAATCCTGACAACCCTGACTCCGGAGCTCTACTTGAATTTTGTCATTCGTATAATCTATCTCAGATGGTTAAAACACCAACTCAAGTGACTGCTTCCACGGAGACACTTATAGATGTTATTTTGTTCTCAAATGCGCAACAAGTCCATGAAACTATCATTAAACCATGTTCAATAAGCGATCATGATATTGTTTGTGCTACACTCTGCTTGAAAAATCAACGTCAAAAGCCAACTTATGTTATAACAAGGAGCTTCAAACATTACCGGCCCAATCAATTTCTTGCTGACGTTTCACAAGTACCCTGGTCCGTTCTGGATGTTTTCGATGACCCTGAAAATAAACTGAACGCATTTAACCTGTTATTCAACAGTGTACTAGACAAACATGCTCCCATCAAAACAGTCAAAATTCCTGGATGTCCTAACCCCTTTGTAACACCTGAAGTGCAGGACCTTATGAGATCTAGGGACCAATGGAAGAAGGTAGCCCAAAAAAACAAAAACCCACATGCTTGGTCTGTATACAAGAACCTCTGTCGTGAGGTCAAACATGAAATAAGGACTGCTGAGAAAATATTCATCGCAGAGCAGGTTGTAAACAACAAAAAAAACTCTAATTGTCTCTGGAGAGTGATCTGCTTGTGCATACCCAAGAAGTCCGCCTCTCAAAGGAATTATTCCAAAGATGACGAAATTGTTGCTGATGAGTTCAATAATTTCTTTTCCTGTGTGGGAAAGAGTACCATCAATAGAATCGCTAAATTGACAGAGGAATTGAATTACACTCTTAATCAATGTTCATTTATTCCAAGAATCTACCCATTGCCAGAGCAGTTCACCTTCAATGCGGTGAAGTGCAAACAAATACAAAAAGTAATCACTTCCATGGCGAGTAGTAAAGCCCCTGGGATCAATAAAATTTCAATCCGTGTCATCAAAGATTGTTTACCTGCTATTTTGCCATTGTTAACGTCTATTATTAATGCTACCTTTGAGTTTGACACATTCCCTTTAGCCTGGAAAACAGCTGAAGTGACCCCAATACCCAAGGTTGGAGATCACGACATTCCGAACAATGATAGACTGATTTCACTACTCCCTGTCCTTTCTGAAGTCTGTGAGCGTGTCACTCATGATCAGTTTCGTCATATCTGCTCTCGAGAGGCCATTTATCATCCAAACAAAGTGGAAATAAACAGTGGCATTCAATGGAAACATCTGTCGTTCAAACAACCGACGAAATCCTAAATACCATTGACAAAAAGAAACTAACTGCAGTTGTCCTTCTTGATTTAAGTAAAGCTTTCGACAGTATTGACCATCAAATACTTCTCGCTAAGTTACAGGACATAGGTGTGTCCAGATCTGCAACAGAATGGTTCGCCAGTTACTCAACCTCATGATACCAAGCTGTGCAAATAAATGCAACTTTGCCGACCAAACTACCTGTTAGCTCTGCCATTCCACAAGGGCGCATCCTTGGTCCATTACTCTTTAACATCTATGTTAATGACCTCCCTTCTGTTCCAGAAAATTGTTCGTCGCAGTGTTACCTTGACAACACCAAACTACTCATGTCATTTCAACTCCACGATGAGCATGAAGCGATAGCAAAGATGAATAGGGACTTGCTAAGTATTCGGAATTGGTGCTTTAATAATCAGCTTTTACTTAACCCAGATAAAACGAAACTAGTCATGTTCAGCAGCCGGCAATTGACTGCTAAGGTTATTGACTTTAGGCTATTTCTATTGGGGAAGGAGCTCGAGCCCGTGAACGCTTTAATGAGCATATTGTTTCCACTGTATCCTCATGTATGTCACGATTAGGCCAAATTAATCGTGTTAAGCGTATTTTTGATAAACATGCCTTGATTATTATTATCAATGCCCTAGTTTTTAGTAAATTATTCTATTACTCTTCTGTTTGGAGCAATACTACTCAAGCTAATTTGGACAAGCTCCAAGCAGTTCAGAATTTCACTTGTCACATTTTGTGTGGTGCTAAAAAATTTGATCACATAACTCCTTTACTAAACGACTTGCGCTGGCCACCAGTCAGGCAACAACTTTATTTCTGTTTTGCTGTTCTGGTTTTTAAGTGCATGACAGGATGTGCTCCGTGGGGACGAGCCAATATAGTATGTATGTATGTATATAATCCTTATTAAATTCCACAGGTGGAAAGTTTTTTTCATATGGATCACGCAATGAAGACAGCATATCTAAATTTGTGTACTGAATCACAAAAGTAGGGAAAATTGCGTGATTTCTGGGAAAATAATAGTTATGGTTTACATCGATATCATTGTGTTTGACAAGTGCTGTTGTGCAAAAAACATTGTTGCATGTTTGTGGATTTTTTTCATAAATTTGACGATAGGGCACGACAAAGAAGCAATAATCCGTCTAAACGACACTATAATCCTGTGTTGCATCAGTGGTTTAGAAAATAAAAGATTCAAGTTGTGATGCTAACACTGAACGGCCACAAGGCAAACCAAACAAAGTTATTTCAAGCTCTTATACAGGGAAATGCAAGAAGTCTGGAAACTTTCCGGAAAATGCCAGGAATGTCCAGAAACTTTCCTATAAAAGCACAGATAGCAGTATCTGAGGTTCTTGGCCGAGAGCACTTTTAACACAGCAATATCTTGTGCATTTGTGGCTTGTATGAAGCACGAGCTCAAGGCAGCCATCTTCAAAACAGGTGGAAGACCAAAATAGTGGCATGAACAGTTTAAAGACTTCAAAGCAGTTTCTGAAAACAGTATCCTATTTCAGTGGGCAAATAAGTTGTAAGTCTTTCCCGTGATTTCTTGACAAAATCTTCACAAAAAATAACGCAGAGAGTTTCTTCGCAAAACATCACTCCAACTGTTACTCTTTTTTTCTCGGATAACATCAATCCAGAACAGTTTTGTCCAGCGTACTAGCTTTCAAATGGCATACAGTATTGTGCAAAAGTAATGCAAACGAAATTCATTGAAATTTGTCCTTTGTTCTAGTGAATTTTCCACAAAAAGTTGTCAAATTTTCAAAAGATGTTTTGTAGGGTTCTAGGTGAAAAAATCACAATCCTTCTCAAAAATGCAAGATAGCAAGATTGGAAGCAGGAAATTTTTGAGATAACCAAACGAAAATTCAAGATAGCGAAATTTGAAGCAGTAAATTAACATGAACTGCAAAGAATGACATCGCCAAACAAGCATATGTAAATAAACTAAACTCATATCGAAAATAGATTCAATGATCCGATAGTTTAATGGGCTATTTCCAACGAAAAAAGTAATTGCATCACACGAGTAATTCCTTAAAAAACACTCACAAACCTTGTTTTAGCAAATTTGATTTTCAAGCCCATATATCGATTGCTAAAACTTGGTGCCAGTTCCACAAGTAGGTCTGTTCATGTGAAAATGTTTACAGAAGCCCACTTTCCCAAAACAAACAGCGTAGAAATGAGACAGAACTTTTGCAGACAAAATTGTTATTCTATGAAACATTACATTTTGTTTTGGCACCAAAACTCAAAAGCTCTCACATGTCTTTTGCATGTTTTTAGCCTGAGCAGTGCATGTCCCAATTAGCTCCAGAGTTGAATCGTACAAAACAGTCTTCGGACATCTTACCTTGTGAACTGAATCCTTGCCGGATTTAAAGGCAATAAGCTTATTTCATGCATTTTCTGCTTCAATATCGACCATAAGCATCGACCTAGTGGTTCGTATTTATGCCCAGCCATGTGCCATGTCACTTGAACACCATGTCAACGCCATGTTGACGGATGTTGACAAACTCTTTGAAAACTTATGAGCCCCCAGTGGTTTGGCCTGCGGTATAGATGTTGCCTCTTAGCTACATCATGTGAAGGGAAAGTGAGGCATTCGCAAGAACTGAAGTAAGTTGTTTGTTTTGTTCTGTGCCTGGGAAAATGTAGACTTGCCACAAGGCAACCTCATGAGTTTTAGGGTAGAATAGCTAAGCGAGCAAAGGAGCTGTGATGTTTTAGGCTACATAGTGGCTGTGCGAGGGTCGCTAAGTGGCTGAGTGAGTGACGATCGTCCTTTGTCTGGCGGGTTATGAATAAACAAGACAAAGGACTTTTCTTAGAGTTTAGGTAAAAGCCTGAGAAAAATGTTTACAACTTACAACAACTTCCACAAAGCGACTCGCATGTTACTGTTTAGAGATGAGCAAAATTAAAATGTAATTTATAAAATGTCTCACAGCATGGCTTCAAATAAGGAAGACTTTAAAAAGGATTCCAATTGAAAATAAGCTTATATCGCCGAGGCAACTTGTTAATTTTCATACCAATAATAATAATAATAATAATAATAAATGAATCTTTAGACAGGATTAACCCATCAGTACTATAAAGTACTGTTATCAAAGGGGTCCTGTAAGATTTAAAAATTTTAAAATTTAAAAAAGGTAAAAAGTTAAAAAGGCAAAACTAGTGCATTGGGAAACATAAAAACTCACGATTAAAAATTACAAATAAAAATGTTTGTTGGCCTTTTGCCTAAATAAAAGCCTAGAGTTGAGTTCTTATGTCTGCCGGTAAACTGTTAAAAATTGAAGCCCCTAAAAACGAAAAACTTCGACGGCCAAACTCCAAGTTCATTTTTGGCAGTTCAATCAAGGAAAATCTATTTCTTGTGTTGACATTGTGACTTACCCTTGTAAAATAGTTCTTAAAAGGCGTGCATACATTTCCAATTAGACAATCAAAAACATACAGACAGACTTTTCTTTTCAAATAACTGTCAACTGATGGAATACGAATGTCAGTCTTGTTTTGCAGACCTGAGGAAATGCAGCTTAGTCCACGATGTTCGAGGTTGCGAATTAGTTGTCTGCGCATATTTGAATAGCTTAGTGTGATTAGACTACGATAGGTAAAAACAGGCATAATCATAGTCCTGTAAATGCTTTCTGCAGCTGCACAAGAATGGAAGAACGAATTTTCCGCAGTAGAGTGACTCTCCTGGCCGCTTTCTTGTAGGTTTTGTTGAAATGGGTTTCAAAACTCGATGTAGGATCTAAATGAACACCCAAGTACTTGTAGGTTGTTGTGCTGTTTATAGGTAATCCATTTACTGTCAGATTGAGCTGTTTACCTTGGAGACGACTCAACCTTTGTGCAGTTCCGAAGATCATCGCCTCTGACTTCCCTTTTTTGAGATTTATGATGAGTTCATTCTTGCGAAACCAAGTAGCCAGATTGTTGATGTCATCATTTAGATTCCTTTCGATAACATCAAAATTGCTTGAAGAAGTAAAGATTACCGTGTCGTCGGCATACATGATGATTCTGGATGATTGAAGAGGTTTGTGCACATCAGCAAAATATATATTGAACAGCAGCGGCCCAAGAATGCTTCCTTGTGGAACCCCAGTAAAAACGGGATTGGGTTCTGAAAGAACACCATTGTATTGCACAGTCTGCTTTCGTAAAAACAGGTAATCTGTGAACCACTTCAGCTCATTGTCACAAATCCCATAAAAGGGCAGTTTGTTTAGTAGGCCTGAATGACTAATGGTATCAAAAGCTTTAGACAGATCAATAAAAACTGCTCCCGATACCTTGCCATTATCAGCTTCTTTCCTTATAATGTCTGTGAAGTATGTAACAGCCAGTTCAGTAGAGCGTTTAGAACGAAAACCAAATTGATTATCAGGAAGGAGGTTATTACTTTCTAGATAGGACACCAGTTGACTATACACCACTTTCTCTAGGATCTTTGATAGGATGGGAAGAAGTGATATTGGTCTGTAATTGCCTATCTCAGATGAGGAGCCAGACTTAAAGAGTGGTAATACTTTAGCTTCTTTCCATTCAGCCGGAACAGTTCCAGATCTAAGTGATAAATTGATAATGTAGGTCAGCGGCTTTGCTATTACTGAAGCAGCATCTTTCAGCAAGCCAGGCAGAAAGTTATCTAAGCCAGTAGCTTTTTTCCTTTTGAGATGTCTCAGCTCTTTGTAGATTTGCGCTTTGTGAACCTCCTTGAACAAAAAGTTTGTTTTCACTGGCTGTAGGTAATTTTGCTGCGTAGGACGGCTCCAGATAAAGTCACAAAGCAAGAAGGAACTTGACTTTAGTAATCGAGCCACATTTGTGAAATAATTGCAGAAGGTGTTAGTAATAAGCTTTTTATCTGTTGTTTTTGTTCCATTTACTAACAATGCTGAGCCTAGCTCTGAGGGTGATTTCGTGGGATACAATTTTTTAATTACCGTCCAGAACTTATCTGGGGAATCCACATTGTTGTTTAAAAGTTCTCGATGATATCTGTTCTTAGCATTCTTGATTAAGCCAGTCACCCGATTCTGTTGCCGTTTGTAAGATGACCAATCAACCTCACAGCTTGTTCTTCGAGCTTTCCTGAGCATTTTGTCTCTTAAGTTCATTTCTCTTTTAACATACGGAGTCAGCCATAGACACAACCTTCCTTTAACCTTTTTCTCGATGAGGGGTGCATGTTTGTCAATGCATAGTTGAAGAGAATTTTTCAGGAAAGACCATGCCTTGTTTACACAGGAAGATGCGAAAACATTTCCAAAGTCTTTGGATCTTAAATCATCACAGAATAGTTGAGGGTTATAGTTTGCATAGTTCCGACATGTAATAACCCTAGGTTGATATTTGATGTTGTGGAGTTTGCGTGCACAACCAATTAATTCGTGGTCGCTCAAACCAGCAGGGATTACTTTCGTACAACAGATGTGGTGTGGCTTATTGCTACAAATAACATCAATTACCGTCTGAGATTCTGGCGTAATTCTCGTGGGGGTTCTAATGAGCTGATTTAAGCCAAAAGATGCTACAATTGATTTGAGTCCTTTGTGATCCGAATTCGCCAGAAAATTGCAGTTTATATCACCTGTCAAAATGCATTCTTTGTTTTCTGATGACACAGTTGACAGCATTGAATCGAATTTGCAATTAAAATCTGGACAGAGATGTTTTGACGAATCTGGAGGGCGATAAATAATTCCAATAAGAAGACCTTTGGTTTTTGGAAATAGAATTTCGAGCCATATGCACTCAATGTCTTCTTGCTCGAGATCCAGTCTCCTGTGGAAGGGTACAGCGCCACAACAAAAGTCACTTATCGCAAGTTGGCAATTCATCTCGGTCAGTGTAAATCTTCCTGGCAGGCAGAAACTTGCAGCAAAAGTTGTGAAGACTGAACTGAACTAATCTTTTCGATAGATCAACGAATCAACCCCTTTTTTCCGCTGTGTTTACCGTTTTGTAATTTCTCTTAACACTCAGGCACGTTTGATTTCTCTTGTTCATCACCTGACCAAATCATGTGACTTTTCTTGCACGGCTGCACAGCACCACATTGCACGAATTTTGAAACATGCTTGGAAAGTTCTGCAGTCTTCAGAGTCAGTTTGTCGGGTACTTTTGCCTCCTTTCTATGGCCCTCATTAGCTTTCGTTCAGGGCATTGTTCGGTATTGTTTCACCTCCTTTCTCTAGCCCTTGACTCACTATAATTCATGGCATTATTCAGTACTGTTTTGCCTCCTTCCCCAGCACTGGCCCACTCTTTTTCACGATCTTCTTCACTACTTCTTTGCCTGTTAATTCTTGCTTTCTGTTTTTTTGCTTCTGGGCAACCCTATCTTAAAAACATTAGATCAACCTCCACTATTGTTTGTCGCCATAACAAATAGAAACAAGTTTTCTTTTCTTTAAAAATCCCACCAAGAAAAATGACATTCTTCCACCACAAATCGAGGGTGCATGTCTCTGTCAACCTATTAGCTGGAGTATGGCCGCCATGTTGGGCAACTCTGTCACCGTCGTTGCCATCGTGCGTACGCGCCCACGAGCAATACTGCTAGCCATGATAACCAGGAGAAAATCCTTTCATGGGTTTTCTTTTCTTTCCTATATGAGTATGGGGCTCCGCTTGGCGGCCCTTTGGGCCGCCAGAGCTCCGCTACAATTGAATATAATGTTACAGAGTGATGATGAGCTCATTCAAAAATTAGCTGCCTTAGATGATGGAAGAGTTGTCATTAACCGTTTTCTATTATTGGTGCCAAAATTAATTCTGAAGGATAGTCTATATGACAATTTTGTCAGCTCATTTTTGAAAGAAACAAAATGGCCCTATCTCAGATCAATGTATCAAGTGTCTGCTCCCTCACAAGCTAGTGGTTTTTATCAGATATCAGCAAGTGTGGATAACCTCAACACATATTTGTATATCTCCAAAGAAATAAAACAAATGTAGTGGCAGAAAATCCTTACTTATTTGATACTTATAAACTAAATGCTGCTGATAATGCCAGTTATTTAACAACATGTAGACTAGAATATGGAAATGGTATTTTTTAATCCAGAAACTGAGTATGATACAGAAAGTAAGGTGAGAATTTTTAATGATTTGATGTCTTATGCTGCAAGAAGTGATTATAACAATGGTACACAACTGAATCTTGCAAATTTTAATAGTCTTTATGGTATGATATATATTGATTTAACAAACCAAACAGAAAAAGTTACAAGAGATCCCAAACAGTTAATTTTCAGAAACAAAATAGATGTTGCTCCAGCAGCTGCATTCAATGTTCATGCAATTGTCTTTTACAAAGAGATGGTTGTGATTAACAAAATTGGTAATGAGTTAGTTATTGTGTAAGATTTTCAGATGATAAAATAGGAAATAGGTTAGTTATTGTTTAATCCTCATTATGAGGATGTTTTTTTAAAATATATATTTTATGATCAATTTGATATAATATATATAATATATGATGGAATTATTTGAAACAAAGGTGAAGTTATCACCAAACCAGAAAAAGAATCTTGCTAGATCACTTCATAAGCGTGCAACCATTGTTCTCAGGCTTTAGAAAAATGCTGTCAGGAAACAACACTTTATATGTTCTGCAAAATGTTGTAAAACGATTGCAAAAGAATAAGCAACTCAATAAAGGAATGGACATCAAACTGGCTAAGACCAATATAAGAAATCAAGTTGGAGGTAGACTGTTGACAAGTATCCTTAGCCTCGGTTGTACTTTTGCGCCTCAAATAGCCAAAACACTTGGATTATCTGCATTGGCTGGATTAGCTTCAGAAGGTGCTTCCCAAGTTGTTAAGAAAATATCAGGAAGAGGTCAACCAGGTGGTTTCAAGATTACACAAAACAAAATCAATCAGATGATAGCTAATAAACATCTTTTGACTACAAAACAGAAACGAGACATTTTGAATGCTCTACAAACAGGTAGAAGTCTTACAATAAGACCAACAAGAGTTCAATCAGGTGGATTTCTAGGTAGTTTGCTTGCTTCAATTGGTGTTCCAATAGCTGTTGATTTAGTTAGTAAACTTTTCAAAGGTAGTGGGGCTCCACGAATGGGAGTGCCACCAAAAACAAAATTAAAAGGTGGTTCAGCTCCTCAAATAGGACAGCCACCTCCTTTTATTGGTACTTGGGATAAAACAATGGGTTATGGAACAAAAAAAGATTTCGAAAAGGAAAGAGACTACTATTAGGAAAAAACAGCCCATTCAACTCAATTCCTAATAGGAGCAATATTATAAAACCTAGGATGAAATCCTCTCAATTTCCCAAAAATATTCCGATGAGCAACCATGATTTAATAGAATGGTGTAAATATCTCAAATACCCATAAAGGAGGTTTTGTCGAAAGATCAAACAGTACCTCATAATCATAAGCAAGCATTATTTATTTACAATCTTGAACCTTCATACATGAGTGGATCTCATTGGGTTACGACGTTTGTTAAGGATAACGTTATAAACTGTTTTGATTCATTTGGCATGCCGCCGTTTCAAGAAATGGTGGATCACGCTAAAAAACCAAATACAAAAAATAACCAAATTTCAAAACTTCTGACAACTACCTGTGGGTATTTGTGCTTGTACTTTTTGAATGAAATGAACAAAGGGAAATCATATTTGAATCTGTTAAAAGTATTTGACATACACGATACAATGAAGAATGAATGGTTTATTGAGAGATATTTCAAAAATATTATGTTACATATATTATGTATGAAGTCTTATTGTGTAAAACAGAAAAAAGTCACAGAATGTGTTCAGGTAGCGCCATTACCGGTCAGTGGTATATGGCCAGTCATGTGACACATCACCATTCCTGGTCCGCCATCTTGTATTAAGTTGCGGTCGTGCTATCCGCCCCAGAATAAAGCCGTTCTACTCAAGTGATTCGTGTCGGTTCTCCCAGTATACCCTTGTCACTGGCATGGTGGCAGCTCGTGGTCATACCTAGGCCTTCTTTTATTCCTCGTCCAAGCTAAAATCAGCCCGAAAAACCGAGCGTAACAGCAGCGTATCCTGTCGTTGTTCCAGCATGAATCCCTGTTTTAGACAATACAGAGTGGCTTCAACTCCGCGTGCACTGAAGCAGTGGTGCCTTTCAAAGGTGGAGACGATTAACAGCTTTGAGAACTGGAAGCAGAACTTGTTACACTGCTTGTCCTTGGATAATAACTTGGCCCCTTTTCTGGCTGAAGGAGTTACTTGGCTGAAAAAGACGAAAGCCCAGCCACTAAGAGGATTTGAAGACGATGGTGAAGACGTCGCAGCTCCAAAACGTCTAACTGCTCAGCAGAAGGTTAGCTTTCTAGAGCTTATGCCTGGCCAAATAGCTAACTACTGTCCAATTATTTCAAGGAGCACTTTAGTTAAAAACTTGACCTCTCTAACGTTTATTTGGCAAACGATCAGAAAGCACTTTGGCTTCCAAGTTACAGGGGCTCACTTTATTGATTTTTCTGATATGCAGTTCAAGGCAGGCGAGCGCCCTGAAGATTTATACCAGCGGCTTATGGCCTTTGTTGAGGACTCACTCCTTCGAACCAGGGACCTAAGTCATCACCGTGAGTCACTGCAAGAAGACAAAGAGCTCTCCCCAACATTGGAAAACCTTGTACTCACATGGTTGAAGCTTATCCACCCAAGTCTGCCTAGGCTTGTCAAGCAAAGATATGGTACTGAACTGAGGTCCCAAACACTCGCTTCTATCAAACCAGAAATATCACAGGTCCTTACTTCCCTATTGGAAGAGATTTGAGCTCCGACGATGCAAAGATTCTCCGTACGGCGGTCGGTAATGAATACCATCGCACTCCACCGAGTAGCAAAGGCCCAGTCAAGCCAGGCCCCAGAAGGCCTCGGCCAGTCAAGGTTTGTCCCCTCTGTAAGCAAGCTGGCCGCTCAGATATAAGGCATTTCCTCAGCGAGTGCACATACCTACCCGACAGTGACAGATGTTACATGGTCAAGGCTTGCCAGATTGTTGGCATCCTAGAAGCAGAGGCAGAACCAGACGACACCTTTGATGGAACCCCTCCTGCTTGTGATGGAGACGAAAGTGATTATTCCAGCCCAGGTGCCGTAGTATACCGAGTCCAGACCCACCAGTCCCCATATTTTGATGTCTTCTTCCATCACCATGTTGTGCGAGTTACCATAGACAGTGGAGCTACAGAAAATATGATCAGGCACGCCACTCCAAGAAAGCTTGGGTCTCCGATAGTGAGTAGCGCTCAGTCAGTTCACCAAGCAGACAGCTCTTCCAAACTTCACATCATCAGTGAAACCCAGATCACCTTCACCCGTGACAAGGAATTTAAGTTCAAGAGCCTGGTGGTTGAAAATTTGGATGTCAACATCCTTGCTGGCATTCCATTCATGGAAACGAATGACGTGGCTGTACGCCCAGCTAAGCGTGAAGTGATCCTTGGAGATGGCATGGTCTTCACTTACAGATCATCCCCCTCTTCTGGTTGCAATGCTTCTGCCCGTCGCGCATTTGTGCTCTGTGCTCCGCGGTCCAAGGAAACTATTTGGCCCGGCAATTTCATCGAAATGCAACAACCCGAAGAGGCCCAACCAGATTCAGAGTATGCTATCGAGCCACGCACTGATTCTCCCAGCTTTCAGAAACTCCAGCACTCCCAGATATGGACCCAGCTGAGCATCGTTTCAAGTGTCGCTCAAAAGATACGCATTCCAAACCTCACAAACAAGCCTTGCATGCTCAGGCGCAATGAACATTTCTGCCAAGCCACACCCGTCTTCGAACCCAGCAACAACTCCATTGAAGTACCACAACCTAGTGTAGCTTTGCCTCCCCCTTTGCCAGGCAGCCACTTGTCGGCCGTGAAGATTGATCCCGACAACGTTCTGCCCCCAGACATACAAGTCAGCTTCAGATCACTGCTAAAGGAGTACGACTCACTATTTGACCCTAAAATCACGGGTTACAACAGTGCAGCTGGCCCATTCAAGGCGAAAGTAAACATGGGTCCCATCGAGCCCCCACAACACAAGGGGCGCCTCCCTCAGTACGCACGTGACAAGCTCATAGAGCTGCAAGATAAGTTTGACCAGCTTGAGGAGCTCGGTGTCTTCCAGCGTCCTGAGGAGATTGATATTACAGTAGAATACCTAAATCCATCATTCCTTGTTAAGAAGACCAATGGTGGATCCCGTCTAGTCACGGCCTTCGCGGATGTTGGCCGCTACAGTAAGCCTCAGCCGTCCTTGCTCCCTGACGTGGACTCTACTCTCTGACAAATCGCAAAATGGAAGCACATTATCATCTCACATTTGACCAGGGCATTTTACCAAATACCCCTTGCACGCGAGTCTATGAAATACTGTGGTGTTGCAACTCCTTTTAAAGGAGTTAGAGTCTATACACGCACTACGATGGGAATGCCTGGCACAGAAACCACTTTAGAAGAGATCATGTGCTGCATCCTGGGTGATCTACTGCAGGAGGGAATCGTCACCAAGATTGCAGACGACCTCTACTGCCGAGGCAATAGCCCTCAAGAGCTACTCCAAAACTGGAAGAGAGTACTCCAGGCACTTTACAGGTGTGATCTGCAACTATCGGCATCAAAAACAATCATCAACCCAAAGACCACTATCGTACTTGACTGGATCTGGAGTTCCGGTACTCTCTGTGCTAGTCAACACCGCGTCAATACTCTAACCTCCTGTCCCTTGCCAGATACAGTTGGTCAGATGAAATCCTTCGTAGATGCCTACAAGGTCTTATCTTGTGTGCTTCCTGGATGCTCCTCACTTCTCATCCCACTAGATAACGTCACTGCTGGACGTCAGTCCTAAGAAACCATCGCCTGGACTGATGAGCTCTGGAGCTCCTTTGCAACCGCCCAACAGGCACTCCCAACCTGTCGCACCATTACCCTCCCCAGACCAACAGATCTGCTCTGGATTGTGACTGATGGAGCCATCCGCAAACCAGGTATAGGTGCCACCCTTTATGTCACCCGCGAAAGGGAAACTGCACCTCTCTGGCTCCTTTAGCGCCAAGCTGCGTGGTTCACAGACAACATGGTTACTGTGTGAGGTGGAAGCATTAGCCATTGCAGTGCAACCAAGCACTTTAGCCCGTTCATCATTCAGTCATCCCTAAATGCTTGCATCTTGACAGACAGTAAGCCCTGCATCCAGGCCTATGAGAAGCTATGTCGTGGTGAGTTTTCAACAAGCCCTCGCATCTCCACATTCTTGTCTGTTGTGAGCAGGTATCAAGCATCAGTCAGGCATGTATCGGGCTCAGCAATTTTACTGTCTGACTTTGCTAGTCGTAATGTTCCCTCTTGTGAAGATGAGAGATGTCAGATCTGCTCCTTCATTAGTCGTACGCAAGAATCCGTAGTCCGCTCCACGTCTGTTCAAGATGTACTAGCAGGCAGTGTGTACCTACCTTTCACAAGCCATTTGGCTTGGTTGGCTGTACAAGCTGAGTGTGCTGACCTCTGACGCACGCACGCACACCTTGTTCAAGGCACAAGACCTTCCTGGAAGACCACCGATGTCAAGGACGTCAAGAGGTATTTGAACTTCGCTACCATTGCTAGCAATGGACTTCTGGTTGTTAAACGCAATGAGCCTTTTGTGCCACTCTGCAAATGCATAATCATTCCACGCCAGGTGTTAGATGGCCTGTTAACCGCTCTCCACATACAATTGAGTCACCCCACCTCCCACCAGCTCAAGAATGTCGTGAAGCGTACTTGTATGCCCTAGATATGGACAAGGCTGTTGACTGAGTCACCAGTGGCTGTCACTCTTGTGCTGCGTTACGCCAAACCCCTACAGTTCAGCAGGAGCAAACAACTTCCGCACCTCCCGAGGCAGCGGGCCAAGCATTTGCGGCAGATGTGATCAAGCGCAACCGACTGTTCATCCTAGTCCTCCGAGAGACAGTGACATCGTTTACTGTAGCTGCACTTGTCAACAATGAACGTTACGTGACCCTACGTGATGCCCTTATACAGCTTTGCTTCCCTTTGCGTCCAATGGATGGCCCTCCAGCACTGATATGCACCGATCCTGCCCCTGGGTTCAAGGCATTAGTTGACGATCTGCTTCTTCATCAGCACAGGATTACACTAGAGATTGGCCAGGCAAAGAATCCTAACAAAAATCCTGTAGCCAAAAGGGAAGTACAAGAGCTAGAGGCTGAGCTCCTTCGTCAAGACCCGTTGGGTGGAGCAGTAACCACACTTGCCTTGTCCGTAGCAACTGCTGTCTTAAATTCTTGAATCCGCTCCTGTGGACTTTCCTCACGCGAAATGTGGACTCAGAGGGACCAATTTACTAACACCCAGATCACCTTCAGTGACAACTCCCTCAGTAGCACTCAGCACCTCATGCGACTCAAGAACCACCTGTGTAGCGAACAGTCCAAAGCTCCACTGGCACAAAAGTGCCCAGATCTGCCCATTGTAGTTGGTGACCTCATGTACCTCCACTCAGATGGAAACAAGTCCCGTGGCTGTGACTGGTACCTAGTAACATCAGTGGACCCCCCATTCTGCAACATCAGAAAGTTCATTGGATCTCAACTCCCCAGCTCTTCCTATCGCATAAGGCTGTCTGAATGCTTCAAGGTTCCAACCGAGATGTCTGCACCTCTACTTCATCGCACACCGCACACTGATAGCCACGATGATGGTGATACCGAGGAACAGGCCAGACCACTGGCACCTCCTGATATCCCAGAAGACATATCAACACCCCCACCTTACAGCCACAACCAGAATGTTGTACCAGTCCTTGCCCAGACCCCAACTGAGATCGTGACCGATTGCCCTGACTTACCGGTTCCTGATGAGGATGATGAAGCACAGTCTCCTCCAGTACAATCCATCCTTGCTACGGATGTCTGCCAACGAAGGTCATCTCGCCCTCGATGCCCACCTGAGCGCTTCAAGGACTATGTTACGGACTTTTGATATATATAACACTCTGCAGCGTCTTACAAATGACCAGTAGTTAGCCCGTTTGTTATCGACCTCACATATGTTATCTTGACTTCTTGAAGCTTTTTCATTGATTAGTATAGTTATAGTTGAAAGACGATCATATATTAGAGACTGTTTACCTGTTACGTAGAGGACTTCCCCTAGTTTAGTAGCTATTCAGCTTACACCCTTTGTTCCAGTTCTTAAGAAATGTAAGAGAACAAGAGAAAGAAAGGTTGTGTCATTACTGGTCAGCGGTATATGGCCAGTCATGTGACGCATCACCATTCCTAGTCCGCCATCTTGTATTAAGTTGTGGTCGTGCTATCTGCCCTGGTATAAAGCCGTTCTACTCAAGTGATTCGTGTCGTTTCTCCCAGTATATCCTTCTCACTGGCGTAGTGGAAAATATGTCACAGTTAAAAATGGAAGACTGATGATGAAATGTACTTGTGCAGAATGTGGAATAACAAAGACCAAATTTGTGAATAGCTGAAAAGGTGGTGAAACAGTACGAAGACTTGGACCAATAAAAATGGCTGTTGATCTTATTCAAAAAGGTACTTTAGCTGTTGTAAAAGAACCAGGTGCAAAAAAATCTTTTGACAATTTTTGGAGTGGCAAAACATATGAAAGAGCTTGGAAAAATATAAAGGGTGAACATCCAGATCCTTCAGAAGGAGTTGCATATAAAGCACCAAGCACAGGAAATAATTATGTAGCACCAAAGAAACCAAAGGGATGCAAAGTAATAACCACTTCTTATGATGGAAAAGGAAGACCTGTATCATATGGTTGTTGGAGATAAATGATATAATTAATATATGTGACCCTCCATACGAAAACACGTCTTATGAAACATGGCAATTTGGGTGAAACTGGGTTTCAAAAGGGTTTCCAAAGGGTTTCTAAAGAGTTTCCAAAGGGTTTCCAAAGGGTTTCTAAAGATTTTCAAAGGGTTTCCAAAGCGTTTCCAAAGGGTTTCAAACTACTGAAACCGGGTTTCTAAAGGGTTTCCAAGGGGTTTCTAAAGAGTTTCCAAAGGCTTTCCAAAGGGTTTCTAAAGAGTTTCCAAAGGGTTTCTAAAGAGTTTCAAAGGGTTTCCAAAGCGTTTCCAAAGGGTTTGAAACTCTTTGAAACCCCTTGAAACCGGGTTTCTAAAGGGTTTCCAAAGAACTTTTAAAAGCGTTAGCAACGGCTTTCAAAAGAGTTACCAAAGGGTTTATTATTGTTTTCAAGGCAATCCAAAAGGGTTTCCTATCCTATGAAAGCTTTGAAACCCCTTGACGAAACGTTGCATGTAAGACATGTAACGTAGTGTGATAGAGCATCTTGAGTATTAGATTATACCTGCAACGCGTTCTTTCAGCTAAGTTTAATAATTTTGGTCATTAATTGTTTCCCAGTTAGCATGGGCTTAAAAACTTTTCTGTTTTAAAAAACGTACTGAGGTCAACACAATGAACTGTTCACCCATGCAAAAACCTTTCATCGAGTGTTCACGGCCGTTGACTGCGACCGCATCACGTCACGATTAATTTATGGCACTGAAACTCTCCTCTGTTAAACTGACGAAACTGCTTGTTAGATGTTTAAATCTTCCTTGAAAATCATTTTACGTTAACTTATCGTTCGAACGACTAGCATTTAATACCATTCGTGACATTTTCACATCCGTTATAATAACCTTACGTCCGTTTAAACAGCAAGCAAAAATTGAACAGAAGTTACGAAGAAGTGTTATTGTTCGAACGGCCACAGAGCATATCTAGTACTGGGATTACTGACACGGAACAACTGACAAACAGCTAATAACAGTGAACAAAGAATTTCGTATGAATATTGAACTTTCAGTTTGACAACTGTTAGAACTGTAACTCTACAAGACCAACCTAAATTCAAGTAATCACTTGCTCGCCTTGTATTAGTTTGTCGCATTTTTGACATCTAAAAATTAACGTACCTGAACATATTCCATAATCAGCTACCACCTTAACTTCTTTGCATAAAATATATTCCGATGGCAAAACATGAGAAGCCGATGCGACCATTTTGGTCAAGCGTGTGTATGTTTTTGGCACGTGAGCGGTGACACAATACTGTAAGGTACTGTCACAGTTAAAAAGGTAAAAACTATTTCTCCAGTTCTATTTGGGATAAATCAATTATTCAAACTGTGAAATGCTCTCTGCTTATGAATAGGAAGTTTAATCAAGGGTTCTATGACGCGCTTTGCACTCTTAGCTAGTTTTTCTGCCAGTGAAAGTTTTTCCTTCAGTGTCCATCCCGATAACTGGCTTCCTGTCTTCTGTAGTGTCCCGGCTAGTTTGAAAAATAAATTTCTCCGGTTCTACTTGGGATTAATCAGCGATTCAAACGGTGAAATGCTCTCTGCTTATAAATAGGAAGTTTAATCAAGGGTTCTATGACACGCTTTGCACTCTTAGCTAGTTTTCCGCCAGCGAAAGTTTTTTCTTTCCACGTCCATCCTGTTAACTGGCTTTATACTGTCTCCTGTAACGTCACGGCTAGTAATGAAAAATAAATTTTTCCGGTTCTACTTGGGATAAATCAGTGATTCAAATGGTGAAATGCTTTCTGCTTAAAAATAGGAAGTTTAATCAAGGGTGCTATGACACGTTTTGCACTCTTAGCTAGTTTTTCTGACAGCGAAAGTTTTTTCTTTCCACGTCCATCCCGTTAACTGGCTTACTGTCTCCTGTAGCGTGATGGCTAGTAATGAAAAATAAATTTCTCCAGTTCTACTTGGGATAAATCAGTCACTCAAATGGTGAAATGCTCTCTGCTTAAAAATAGGAAGTTTAATCAAGGGTTCTATGACACGCTTTGCACTCTTAGCTAGTTTTTCTGACAGCGAAAGTTTTTTCTTTCAGCATCCATCGCGTCAACCGGCTTACTGTCTTCCATAGCGTCACGGCTAGTAATGAAAAATAAATTTCTCCGGTTCTACTTGGGATAAATCAGTGATTCAAACGGTGAAATGCTCTCTGCTTAAAAACAGGAAGTTTAATCAAGGGTTCTATGACGCGCTTTGCACTCTTAGCTAGTTTTTCCACCAGCGAAAGTTTTTTCTTTTCATGTCCATCCCGTTAACTGGCTTACTGTCTCCTGTAGCGTCACGGCTAGTAATGAAAAATAAATTTCTCCAGTTCTACTTGGGATAAATCAGTGATTCAAACAGTGAAATGCTCTCTGCTTAAAAATAGGAAGTTTAATCAAGGATTCTATGACGCGCTTTGCACTCTTAGCTAGTTTTTCCGCCAGCGAAAGTTTTTTCTTTCGGCATCCATCGCATCAACTGGCTTACTGTCTTCCGTAGCGTCACAGCTAGTAATGAAAAATAAATTTCTCTGGTTCTACTTGGGATAAATCAGTGATTCAAACGGTGAAATGCTCTCTAATAGATAGGAAGTTTAACCAGGGGTTCTACAACGCACTTTGCACTCTTACCTAGTTTTTCTGCCGGCGAAAGCTTTTTCTTTTGGCGTCCATTCTGTCAACTCTTCTTGTCTTAGAAGCGTCACGGCTAGTAATGAAAAAAAATTTCTCCGGTTCTATTTGGGATAAATCAATGATTCAAACAGTGAAATGCTCTCTGCCAAAAGATAGGAAGTTTAATCAGTGACATGCTCTCTATTTATAGATAGAAAGTTTATCGAAATTTTCTATCACGCGCTTTTGTAAAAAAGAAAGTTGCGGACTCCTTTGGAGTTCTTTAAAACTGTCACCAATGAACTGACCCGCCTCCCAACAAATTAATGAATGGAACCGGCTCGTGCGAACATTTAACTTCTCAGCAACAAGCTTGCTCTATTGTTAGCAAAATCTTGGAAAACAGCACTTCGCAATAAAATTCTTCACTAATAACTACAAATTTGCATCAAACTGACATGTTTTGCTTTTGTCGCATTTTTCTAGCCCTCTACCTTTCCTGCTGAATGAATACTTTTTTTGTTTTGTTTTTTACAATGCTGATTATTTTACATTGATTGCACAGTGTTTTCTAAAAACACAAAAGCCTGTGAAGTGGTGTTAACAAAAGTCAACTTGTTATGCAAGGATGTTTTGAGTGTTTGTGAGTTTTTTCTTTCATCTTGTTACCATTGTTTGTCTATAAATGCGATCATCCAAGCGTGTGTATTTTCGCTATAAAAGTTAAACAACTCGACTGTTAGATAACTCACACCTGTATAGCTCACTAGACAACAAACTCTTCGCAAACATTATGGGAAAAAACGACCAACTTTTCATTCAGTGGGCTACAAAAGATAGATGGAATGGAGTGAAGCAGTATGTTAAAAGGAAAGATGTAAAGCCTTACGAAGAGCCGCTACGTTGCGGACAAGAGGTCAGACTGAAGTGGGCCAGCCGTTGGTATACAGTCATAATGTGCGAAGAGTGGTCTCCTAAAAAGAGAAAAGGTAAGAAGACTCTTTACAACTTAACATATTTCTTAATCCAAAAATTGTTAACCCCTGAAATGAATGTTCTTAGGATCTCACGTATCATTTCTGTATTGAATTCTACAGCCAGCTCAGATCCATCGACTGACGGGGTGGTCACTGACGAGGACATTCCACTTAGTGTTCAAGTACTCAGGTTGACAACTGGCGAAGCTGATCGTTGATCGTTGATTTATTTATTTATTTTTACTGTACATTGTTATTAATTCATCTATCTTACCTATCATTATTTATTCAGCTATTGTAAATAAATTTTGGACCATGTATTATGTAGGATCTTATTGTAATTTATTATCTTAGATAGTGCAGGTCCACATCAGGACTTAACGTCTTGCCAATTGATCTGTAACCTGCTTTATCAAATAAATCATGTATGTATGTATGTATGTTATAAACATTTCCTGCAAAAGCAGAGCCGCATGCAAGAAAGTTGGGGCGAGCAGAGGAGAAAAAGAATTGCCACCACAAATCCAGCACCTGTCCAGCCAACAGAGAAGGAAACCCCCCTACTGAGAGCAGTCCCCGCCTCACCAATGAAAACCAGCACAATGGCTAAGGAAGTTCCAGTCGCAATGGTACCTGCATCACCGAGACGGGAAGACACAGTTGAAAGAGAACTGCAGGAAGCCGAGAACTTAAAAGAGGAACAGAAAAAGGAAAAGGCCAGTGTCCAGAATATGAGAGAAGGGTACTCGAAACGACTAGCTGATCTTCGACACCGAAAGGAACAGGCAAATTCCACTGCAAATATCGAGAAGGTAACTTGCCTATTACTTTACTTTAAATTCGCAGCATTGGTGGTAAACACCAAACTTTTCAAATTTATCCCAGCATAGGATTTATCAGAAACTGGTTTATCTTACGATACTTAATTTTCTTTCGCTTTTATCCCAGGCTTCTATTGACGAGGTAAAGATTACTGAACGCAAACTGACTAAAAATAATTTAGTTTTGAGAATTCTACCTTCTCCTAGCCCTAAAATAACACAGTACGGTTAAATGAGTCCTGTAAAAAAAGACTGTTGTCCCTTTAAGTGTCATAAACAGTGAAATTTAGTATTTCTCAGGTTCAGAAAGAAAGACAGTTTCTGAACATTGGTTTCTGTTGCAAACATACATACGAATTGATTTGTTTGAATCAATTTGTTTAACATTTTAGGTCCTGGCAGCCATGCAGACTAGCCTGACGACATTTTCCTCTATGATGTTGGAACAGTTTGCTGCGCTGACAAATAGCGTCAGAGAAATTCAGCAGCGCTTGATAAACCTAGAGGAGAATATGACCCTCAGTTCAATGGTAAGTATAACTGTTTTTAGTTTATTGGCTGTAGTGTGATTGCATTTGTTGATTAGTTCCAGTCGCGACAGAAAGCTCAGTCTATCTGGTCGAATATTGTTTCCTCGAATATTGTTTGGTTGTAAAAATATATACTTTTACTAATTACCTGTTAGGCTTAAACATTACCAGTTAGCATGTAATAATGTAAATATTTTTGTGAGTCTACGGAAACTGGCGCCATCACGCAACGTATCAACAAATTGTAGTTTATACAGAGACCTCTTCTTTGGCATGGACTTTGACACTATGATATATCTGTTTGTAAAACCTCGGGTGTTGATGAGAAATGTTCATTTTAGCAATAGGCAGAGGTTGAAAGTCAGTCAGTGAAATCATTTAATGTATATATATTCAAGTGACGGCATCGAGCGCAGTCATAATCTTTGATTACTAC